>NW_021619779.1:430378-450173 GCF_004785775.1 Grammomys surdaster | reverse complement strand
GTGTGTGTGTGTGTGTGTGTGTGTGTGTGTGTGTGTGTGTGTGTGTGGCAGGCACAGTGCACACCTAGACGTCAGCGGACAACTTTCTGAGGTTAGTTTTCCTATGTATGGATTCTAGGGATCAAACTCAGATCACCACGTGCCTCACCCACTGAACTACATCGCTGGTGCCAGCGGGCTTTTGTTTTTCTTTTCTTTTGTTTCGTTTTTAAGACAGGGTCACACTTTGTAGCTCTGGCTGTCCTGGAACTCACTTTGTAGAACAGGCTGGCCTCAGAATCCACAGGGATCCACCTGCCTCTGCCTCCTGAGTTCTGGGATTTAAGGTGTGCTCCACCACCACCAGGCTCAGTAGGAACATTTGAAGGCAGTGTCGGGTCAGAGAGCACTAAGCAGGTAACAGACCTCTCATGTACCACCTCTCAACTTCGTCTCTTCTGCTTCATGGCACTGTGGTGTGCTGTTATAACAGAAGCCAGTGTGCTGTGCTGACTTTACCTAAGCCTGCACCGCACCTCAGAGCTGGGTCTCCGTGTTTGTGGGCAGCAATGTGACAGCCTGGGCTGCCACCTTAGTGTGGTGCAATGTCCCCACCACCCTGTGAACCTACTTTTGTTCTTTGTCCATTCCCACTGCAGTCTTCGTCCCCTATGAGCTCACTGGGCACAAGGCTGGGCTCACTATGCCCCCTTGCAGTTCAGTCCTACTAATTCAATTGTTCCTGGGTGTCCTCTGCCTTTTGTAATTCGGGAACTCTTTTCTTCCCTTTGCTAAGTAGCATCCCCTAACAGTTGATATGTGCAGGCTCTATGTCCAGCTGACTGAAGGCTGGTCCATGTGGGAGCTAGGGGTCAACAGAGTGCTTTCCTCAGTAGCACAACGACTTAAGTTTGACCTCTCCCAGGGCTCTGTGGAAATGCTGAACATGGCTGTGTGCAAATCCCAGCACTAGGGGCAGGAACAGGAGGCTGGGGTTTGTGAGCCAGCCAGATGAGAGTAAGGGCTGAGCTTCAGGGAAAGAGAGCCCCTGCCTCAGAGGCCAGCAGTGTTCCAGGGTATGACACCCAAGCTGTCCCCAGCCTCCACATGCTGCTCACCTGCATGCCTGTGACCAATGCATGCACGTGGTGGGTCACAGCCATCTGCAACTCCAGTTCCAGAAGAGCTGGTCACCAAGAGCTCCTACGCATGCCATGCACATAAACTCATGCAAACAGTCACACAGAGCAAAGAAGATTCATAGGAAATGTTTTTTAAAAGGAAAAACCAGAAATATGGGGGGCACATTTGATGCATTTTTTCCTATCATTGTCCCCAAGCAGGACTGTTAGCAGATTCTCAGTCATGTAGAGGTTGGCATGGGAAAAACTTCAGGAGTGTGGCCTGGAGTGTCTTGAACCAAGTCTACCTCCAGGCCTGTCCCATGAGTCCCAAACCTGGATGAGGCATGATCCCATGTGGGAGACTTCTTTATCCCTTAGGGTATCTGGAGTAAGGAGCTGGAATGGGTGGCCCCCATTGACCTATGACCTCTTGTGCCTGCCCTCCCTCCGTATGGAACGTTGCTGTCTGCTGTGTAGATTCACTGCAGTTGCTTCTAGTCTGCTGTGTTCATCTAGGTTCCTCTTCCACCGAGGTCATTGCAGGTCTTCATGTGAGATCACAGGGCTCAGATGTGAACCAGCTTGGGTGGTGTGTTTCTGCTTTTTGCTCTACAGCCCCAAGGAAGGTTCAGCATCCTATGGTGCATAAACTTAAAAACCAAACAAACAAACAAACAAAACCAACTGAGTAACAGAATAGGTTTTCTATGCCAAGCTCAACAGCTCGTACTTCTTGTCCCAGCACTTAAGACGTTGAGCCAGAAGGATCTAGAATTTAGGGTCATCCTTCACTACTTAGAGAGTTTGAGGTCAGCTACTCGTGATGCTGACTTGAAAAGAGAAAAATAGTTTAAGTGTTTTTTTTTTTTTAGTCTGGCGTCTCCAGCTTGTATCAGTTCATCTGTGCAGATCAGCCACCTACGGCACAAGTGCAGAAGGCTCCTGTTTGTATCTGTTTGTGTTTGTATTTGCTTGAGCCTCAGTTTCCAACAGTCAATCAGGGGCTGAAAATAAGAAACGGAAAAGTCCCTAAAGAAGCTGTTTGTAGGTTTTTTAGTTTTAGTTTTTGTTTTTGTTTTGCTTTGTTTTGCTTTTGGATTGTTTTGCTTTATTTGAGGTAGGGCCTCTCCATGTGGCCTTGGCTCTCCTGGAACTCTCACTCTGTAGACTAGGCTGGCCTCAAATTCAGAGATTGTCCTGCCTCTGACTCCTGAGTATTGGGGTTAAAGGTGTGTGCCTGTGCCACCACCACCTGGTGGCTTGTAGATTTTAAACTGAGCTTGTTCTCTGTGGCATTGCACAATTCCTCGACACTCTACATAATCCATGGGACCCCTGTGCATGTGCTGCTGTTCTGCAGGTGCCACCCACAGAATGGGCACCAGTTGCCTTGGTCATGAGGGTTTGTGGACTCTTGGCATTTGTGTTCAGGTGACTCTTGCTTTCCATGCTGAGGCAAGAGTGGTGCTATTGGAAGTGTCACACAGAGCCTGCAGAGACCCTCTGACTGAAACAGTGAACGTCTGAGGGGAGGGAAAGAAAGGCTTGAGCTAAGGGGGCCCTCTTTGTTGTGAGGTGCCCAGTCTGGGTGTTTCCTTACAGCCACAGAACACAGATTTCTGTAACTGTTTCCAAATGAGCTTATAGTTCCACATCCTGTGCCAAGGGTATAGGTGTGACTCATGTGGGGACATGTACCTGTGCACAGTGGCCCCCATAGACTGACTGCTGGTGACACTCAGTAGCTCTGTTCTCAGGGGCCAGTCACCAGCTCTATAATTGTCTCATGCCCTGTCATTCTCTTGTGCTGGTGAAGCCACTACCAGCCTCTTCATCCATCGCTGCAGGGATGCTGGCACAACACTGACTGTTGTTACTGTCAGTCACTTAGTGACTTGTAAGAGTCAGGTGTCAATCCCGCTGGCTTCCTTCTCAGGCCTCAGCCACAGAGCACCCTGACCCACGATCTCTGGCAGTCTTGGACTAGGGAGGACAGTGGCCTTGGTAGCCTTGCTGGGTTCCAGATGACCCAGAGCCAGCTCCATGGAGGGCAGTCAGCATGCTTCTTGGGGTGCCCAGAGCTCAGGGGCTTCCTGCTCAGGGCTCAGAGCTGTCCTTCTAAGCACTCCCCGGGATGGTAATAGGTCTTTTTCTGCAGAGTAGCAAGCTGTACTCTGAGGGGATCGGCTGGTCTCCCAGCCTCCCTACACCAGGGGCCAAGAGTAATCCTGAAGACAAGACACAAGAACTCCTGAGAATGTCCAGGGGCCCCTGCATGAACTCCTGTCTGAACACTGCCTGGAGTCATTCTGGGAGGCCAAGAATTCTCCCAGAAGGTTGTCTTTTTTTTTTCTGTTTGTAATTTTAATTTATCTTATTTATTTACTTGAGACAGGGTCTCACTGTGACTCTGCTTGTCCTGGAAATCTCTGTATAGATGAGGCTGGCCTTGAACTCAGAGAAATTCACCTGCCTCTGCCTACCAAGTGCTTGGATTAAGGGAGTGTACATCACACCCAGCCTGGTTTTTATTTCTTTCTTTTATATATTTTTCTAATTTCATTTTTACTTATGTGGGTTGAGTGAGGTTTATACTTGAGGGCACAAGTTCTTTGTTTTGTTTTGTTTTGTTTTGTTTTGTTTTGTTTTATGTTTACTTTGAGACATGTACCCATATAGCTTAGGCTAGCCTCAAAATTTACTATGTAGCCAAGGAGGACCATGGATTCCTGATCCTCCTGCCTCTACATCCCTAGTGCTAGGATGACAGGCATGTACCACAACCATATATGGCTCCTTTTCCTTTCTATGTTGCCAAAGCAGGTCCCAATTTGTCCATACCCCCGCTTCTTCTTTTGAGTACTATATGAAAGGCACTGGCCAACAAATCCAGCAAGACCTTGTTAGCTGAAACTGTGATGCCCCTTTTCCCTGCCAGAGCCTCTTCCCTTTTTACAGCTGCCAGAGCTCAGGTCTTGGTACACCTTGGGTCACAGGTTAACCCAGCTCATGTGACTTTCTAGCCTCTCATTCCTGTCCTCGTAGGGTCCCAGGCTTTGGCCCGTGCACAGGCCAAAGATACATGCAGCTTACAATGTCAGGGACTTTTTCTCAGCTCCCCAAAAGGAGAAGTTGGGTTGCTTTGCAGTCAGGGTGTCACTGGGCCTTCCTGTCCTCTGAGGCCCGAATTCAGCCTCACAGTGCAATACTGGTCAGAAAACAGGAGGACTCTTATGAAAAGGCAGGGGTCTGTCAATCAGTGTCCCTGCATGCCCCTGTGATAGTCGCCATTTCAAGGAATATGAGGATACCATGAACCAGGGCGTCCTCCAGTAGGTAAGGAATAGGCCCTCCATACTGCCTACCTTCAGAAAGGAGACATTTGTGGTCTGTCGGCTGCCTGAGCTTACAAGGGGGCTTTTTGAACCCAGTGGGTTGTTACCCCTTGACAGCCCTGAGCTCAGCAGAGTAGCCAAGGACATTAGTCATGGGGTTCACCCTAAAGCATGCCCAAGACATGGCTTCACTCCAGAGAAGCAGGGCACAGACTGTCTCGCCCTGGCATGTCCCCAGCTGCTGCTGGCATGTGGGGGACAGCATGGCTCTGGTTCTGAAAGCAGGAATGAAACATGGACCCACATCTTTTCCCTGGGTCTGGCTTGACTTAGCCACAGGCCCCACCACACCAGGTGAGGAGTCTGAGGGAGGGGGACTGCCCACAGCTTCAACTACCATAGGCACCTGCACTCCAGAACAGGGATGGGTCCTGAAGCTGCTGCCACCTCCTGCTCAGGGCCAGGGTTTATGTCCTTAGAGATTCCATAAACCTACCTCCACTCCCCAGCCCTATAGATCACCAGGACCACAGGACCTTTGCCCACTGGTCATGGCTTTCCTGAGGTATGGTGGCTTGGCTCTGCCCAGCCACAGGGACACGGCATCACTGATGTGAGAAACCAGAGTTCTAAGTGAGGATGTTTTGGTCAGACTGACTCGGGTGAAAAGTTCTGGAATTGGGAGTACCTCAGCATGGTAGGGGTATTTAACAGCCTTGATATTGACAGGTTAAATGTGTAACTCTGCTGGGTGTGACAGCAAGTGACTTTCGATGTAGCACTTGGAAGCCAAGGAATTTGTGGCCAGCCTGGGTTACATTGTGAGCCTTGTCTCTGTCAACCAGGAGTGCAGCTCAACACTGTTGGTCTGAGGGAAACTTCTAAACTGCTTGTTTTAGAAATTTGTCCCCAGGTGACTATGTTGGCAGCTGGTGGGAGTTGGTGACATCATTGGGTCTGTGATTGAGAAGGGCTTGAGGGGCCATAGTCTGTTCTCCAGCTCAGAGCTCCAGCTCAGAGCACTGACCCCGAGCTCACACTGTGGCTCAGCACTCCAGCCTCAAGCTAAAGCTGCACTTACAAAGTTCTTCATCCCAGTGACACAACACTGTCCTGGCTTGCTCTCTGTTGCTGCGATGACCACTATGACCAGAAGCAGTGTAGGGAGGAAAGGGCTTGTTCCATCCTATAGATTATAGTCTCCGTTGACGGGCACCAAGGCAGGAGCTTGAAGCAGAAAGAAGAATGCTATTTACCAGCCTGTCTTCCCTGCCTTCCTTCTGTCCTTCCCTTTCTTCTTTCCTTCTTTTTTTTCTTTTTTTCTTTTTTTTTTCTTTTTTCCTTTTTTGGATACATACATAGCATTAGCTATCTTGGAACGCTCTATATATAGACCAGGCCAGCCTTGAACTCTGTAGAGTGCTGGGATTTAAGGCACCACACTCAGTACTACTCACCTGCCTTATATAACTTAGATCCACTTGCCCAGGAATCCTATCACCCACAGTGGACTGGGCCCTCCTCCATCAGTTAGCAGTTAAGAACATCCTCCATAGACGTGTTCACAAGCCAGTCTGATGGAGATAATTCCTCAGTTGAGGTTTCTTTCTGGGTTTGTCATGTTGACAAAATCAGCCGTCACAATGCCATCTGGTACATTCATACAACCATCACCTGTATCTTACCTAGAACATTTCTTCTCCCACAAAAGATTCCCCGTCTATATCATTGTCATTGTCCACTGATCTTAGATCTACTTCCTGTCTCTGGCTTTGCCTGCTGTGGCTGGTTCATATGAATTTCATCATTTATCACGTGACCATTGGTCTGGCTTTTGTCACTCAAAAGCATGTTTCCAGGATACATCTGTGTTGCAGCGTGTGTTGGTGTGTTGGAGTTTTACTCGTTTTTCATGACTTAGTAATACTCCACCCTGTGGTCAGACACCACTTGGTTCCTCTGCTTGCGAGCTATGTCAGCATTTCATTCCTTAGCACAGCTGGCTACAATTAGGCATCCCAGCCAGAGAAATCTCTACCTTTCAAGGTCCCCCACTAGATCAAGGAGTGTGGCCACTGCTTACCCACATGGAGCAGCATACCCTGTAGCAGCCTGCTGAGGGTGACTTGAGAGCTGGAGTACCTAAGGATCCTAGGGTAGGAGCAGGACATGTGTCCACATGTGCCAGCCCATCCTGCTAAGAGACTGTAGTCAAGGGAAGCTTGCCTCAGGGAGTTTGGGGGACGAGGGGTAGAAGCAGGCAGGACCAGTGGCTAAGAATGACTGATCTTGGTACAGTGAAGTAGGGGTCTCAGATGGCTGCAGGAATCATTTGGAGAACTTTGGTCAACTAATAGCTCCTCCAAGGCAGACAGAGACTCAAGGATCTTCTTGACTTACCTTAGAAGGTGCCTGGTCCTGGGTTGACAAGATGGTTTAGCGGGTAAAAGAGCTTTTTGCCAAGCTTCAGGACCTGAGTTCAAGCCCTGGGTCTTGCATGGTAGAAGGGAATAGCCAGCTTCTAAAAGTTGTCTTCTGACCTCTGCATATGTGTGTCCATGGGTGAACATACACAACCACAACACAAATACAAATCATGTTCCACAGGTTAACCATGCAGGGGTGTTATAGACGCTGGGAGGAATGAAAATCACGGTGTTAGCTAGGAAGGCTGGTGTATGTGGGGCTGAGTGGTGGGGTATGGGGGGGCATTGCCTGAGAGGTGATAGGGTCATTGAACAAGTCAGGGTCACTGGATACCCATTGTGGGGCCAGGAATGGGTTCTCAGGAGACCCTCGCCACATCACCTTGTGTCTAGACTCCACAAGGTCTCAGTGCGAACACAGGCTCAGTAGGCTATGGGGTAGAGCAGGAAGGAACAATGTGACTTAAGCCCTGGGATCTGAGGCCTTTGAGGGATGGATGGACCGATAATCAGATACATAGAGATCCAGAGCAGAGTGCAGAACTAGGGTGTGTGTGGACCACGTGGACAGAAAACAGTCTAGAGGACTCCTGGGTTGTAGGGTGTCTCTGTAGGGACAAGCAGGCCCCATGTGCATGAGGGTGTGCCAGAGAGTCACACAAAGTCATACCTCCTGTTCAAACCCATGTTCCTCCTGCTGCCCATGTTTAGGTCTAGGCCCTGCCTACCAGTTTGCAGTCATAATACAGTGAGTCCAGATGTCAGTTGGGCCCTTCTGGGAGCCACTGAACTTTGAGCAGCTGACACAAGTGCCGAGGTATCATGGGGCCTCCAGCCTGGGTGCTCCCAGGAAGCTGTATTTTGTAGTCCATCAAGTCACATGCCTTCCTGCAGCCATGAGTTCAGTAACAGGAATTCCCCCATAAAGGAAGGTTTTATGCCGGACTGTCCTCAGGATCAGTAGGCTTCCTTAGAGCTTTCCCCACCTTCCTTTCCTGAACTTCAGCAGGGTCTCATACAGCCCAGGCTGGCCTCAGACTTGTACTGTAGTTGAGAATGACCTCAAACTCCTGACCCACTAGCTTCCACCTCCTAAGCATCTGATGGACAGGTGGGACAGGCCTGATTTATGTGGTTTTGGGAATGGAAGCTCGTGTAAGTGTTTTTCAAGCCCTCTGTCCACTGAGCTATAAGTACCCTACCAACTAAGCTACAAGCACTCTACCAACCAAGCCACATCCCCAGCTCGGTACAGGTTTTCTTGCAGACACTGGAATGTCATCCCCTTCTAAATGGTTTTGATTTCTGGGCTTCAGTTTTTCATGGTTAACTACAGTTTGGAAATACTAAGTGGAAAAATCCAGAAATAAGCAGTTTTGGGTTTCACCTTTTCTTTTGTGTAAGAAGCCTGAAGGCTTAGTGAGTGTTCAGAAAGATCTAACGTGAATGTTGGGTTTGGCTCTGCCTGTGCTTGTGGGTGTCCACTGGGAGTCTGGGATGCTTGGTTTTACTTACCAACTTGCAAAGTCTAGAATCGGCTGTGAAGGTGGTGTCTGGACCACATTTGCCTGTGGTAACTATCTTGTCTTGATGGTGTCATTAAGGTGGGAAGACACACCAGTCTTGGCGGCACCATCCCTTGGGGTTGGGTCCTAGGCTGAGTGAAGAAAGCAAGCTGAGTACAGTGTGATGATTTGCTCTGCCCGCTGCTAACTGTGCGTGACTAGGTAAGCAGCATCCTTCACTCCCACAATGGTGGATGCTTTTCCTGGGCTGGGAACCAAGTCACCCCTTCTCCCCCAGGATTCTTTTGTTAGGGTAAGTTGGCATCACAGCAGGAATGGACACCAGGGCAGAGTGGTGGAAGAGATTTGCTGTGGGCTAGGGTCATGGCTCAGGGTGGTGCCCTGCTTAGAGTCTCCCAGTGTGACTCTGTGCCCACAGGCTCCTGTCATGATCCTCACGTTAGTGTTAAGATAGGTCAGGAAACAAGAGCAGGGATGATGGGAGAGTAAGGGGGAGGGACTCCAGAGTCATGGTCAGTCTCTGGGCTTGGTGGCCTCCTTGTCCCTGGCAGGTCATGGCTCAGGGTGGTGCCCTGCTTAGAGTCTCCCAGTATGAGGCTGTGGCTGTGGCTCAGGTACAGTACTTTACTTGCATTCGCAAGGCTCCAGGTTCCATCCTGAGATGGATATACACACAGAAATATACACGAATAGACACCATTTTTTTATCATTATTTCTCATTGTATGACAAAACATCTGACTGAGGTGGACAAGTTAAAGGTTTGTTTTGGCTCTAGGTTTGAGAGGGTAAGTCCATGGTAGGCTTTGGGTCTGAGATGAGTGGATGCTTGTTGTGCAGTCACTCAGGTTGCTGGCTGCATTGGAACCAAGCCACAGGACTGCCATTCCCTAGTCAGTCTCACACAGCAGTCACTCATAGCATTCATTTGTCTGGTGTGCCGAGCACCTGGAAGGCTTGGGATATGCAGAGTCACCCCCTGAGATACTAAGGGATGACTATACTTCCATGTACATATCGAAAATTGTAGAGCCCTATAGAAATGAATGTGTATACCTTGTGTATTTGCTTGGCTCCTGGTTCCTGGCACTTGTGTCACAGATGCTCGATGCAGACACCTATGTGCACAGTGGGCACTCTCTCCTGGGTCTTCTAGCAGTGTGGGGGAATTGGGAAAGGAAATCTTAGAAGTAGGCATCCCATGGTGTTTAGAAGCTGGGTTTGTCCATGTAGGAGTCTCAGTGGTAGCAGATAACTTTACAGTGCTGTGGCTGGCCAGTGCAGGGTTATCTCCCTGTCTGTGTGTGTCGGTGTGTATCTCTGTCTGTCTGTGTGTGTCGGTGTCTGTGTCTTGTCTGAGTGTAAGGGGTATACAGTCTAAAGAACAGTCTTAGGCATCTGTCCTCAAGTGCCGTCCACCTTCATTTTAGAGACAGGGTCTCTCAGTAGCCTGGACCCTGCCCAGCAGACTAGGCTGGCTATAGCCGTTAAACCCAGGAACCCCCCCCACCCCGTCTCTGTTTACTGGTATTACAAGCCCTGCCTCCATGCTGGTTTGGATGCTAGACTCAGGCCCTCATCCATGCATAGCCATCACTTTACCAGTGTCTACCAAGTCTACCAAGCCCACTTCGTTATGAACCATCTACCATTACCACATCCCTGCCTTGGAGAGCCTCCTGGAAACCTCAGTCTTGCCTTCGCCCTGCCTGCCAGGGACAAGGAGGCCACCAAGCCCAGAGACTGACCATGACTCTGGAGTCCCTCCCCCTTACTCTCCCATCATCCCTGCTCTTGTTTCCTGACCTATCTTAACACTAACGTGAGGATCATGACAGGAGCCTGTGGGCACCTGGAGTCATGGCCAGTTATCTGTGGTGTCTGATGTGCCCATAGGAGCTCTAAGACATGCAGAGGACATGATGAAAGTCATAACCAGGGTTAGTAAGGTAGAAAGAGACTCCTGCTTTGCCACAGGCTGGGGAGGAGTAGTGACTGGACCATCAGAGTTCCTGACTCTGGTGCCTTTACCCAGCACTTGAGGCAAACCAACAGGCTGCCTATACACACCCTACCTCAAGGACATTGGGAGCCAGAGAACAGTGGAGACCTACAAGAGTCAGTGCATCTGCAGAAAGAAGGGCGAATGTGAGCTAGCAGCTGGCCATTCAGGAAGGGTATTGGGGTGGATGAGGGAACAGTGCTGACAAGTGTGTGACCCAGGACCATTCCTAGAGAGGTGTAAGAGTCCAAAACCACTGAAGGAAGACCCCAGGCACAGATAGTATGCAAAAACAAAAAGCATTTATTCTGCAGAAACAACTAGCCTGCTAAGGTCACTATCATTCAGAATGGCAGCACAGACAAAAACATTCAAGTCCCTTTCATAACAGAACTGCTTAATTGCTTTTGAGATAACAACAGACTTCTAAACCTAGGGCACATTTCAAGGGGTTTTAGAGACCATTAACTGAAGGTCATAAAGAAGATACACACCACAAGGCCACAGGTGCAAAAACAGGAGATAAGATATTGACTGGGTTTATCTATACAAAACTTCAAGGACAGCTTAGTTATGGTCTTTAACTTTCTATGAACCTATAAACTAGTAACAAATGGTGAATGTTTAGCCAGATAATTGTTCCTAGTGGATATGCATGTAAGACATTCTTTGTTATAAGCCTCTTGTTCAATTTATGACCTGAATTTATGTGCAAACTTAGAATGATCCTTTCAGAGTGTATGAACACACATTCTGAAAGTCCTAAAAGTCAGACAGAGACAGGCCTCCCTCAGTTCTCTTCCTGAGTATTAGAGAAGAGCAGTTCCTTGCCTTGCCAGATAGAACAAAGGCCCCTTTACCTAGCCTCCTGCCGTTTTATTATGAGGTGCTAACTGGAGACTGCAGCTTTTCACCCAGACAGGCTGAACAGCAAAGCAAAGTACGCACAGTACGCAAAGTACGTTACACTTAGGATGGATAGCAAATGGTTTATAGCATAGTTTCTGAGTGGAGACAAAATGGAATAAAAAAGACTCTTCAGAGGTATCCAGGAGCCACAGAGAGCTTCACGGTGGCCCTGCACCCTGCAGCCTCCCAGCTTCTCCCTGGTGCACCCCTCGAGGGAAGGGCCTTTGCTTGCCTCAAGGCTATTTTAGACCTGGGGGAAGTTACATTTTTGGAAACACCACATCTAAGAGTAGAGTGAAATTATGGAGTACAGTTTAAGCACCCAAAAAAGGTCTCCTTGAGCTGGGTACAGTAGGACACGCCTGTCATGCCAGCGCCTGAGTTTGGGGCAAGTTTGGCACTGTCCCTGTTAGCATTCTGTCTAAACTCTACCCCCACAGTTACCTGGCTACAGCTAGGTATGCTCCTCCCCACAGTTACCTGGCAACAGCAAGGTAGGCCTGGCACACTTTAAAAGGGGCTGCTTGCCCCCTCCTCTCTCTCTCTTGTTCTCTTGCTCTCTTGATCCCTCTGTTCTGCAACATTCCCCAAAACAATATCAAGTGTCTCAGAAGAAATGTACAGGGCCTGTGTGAGTGCTGTGCTCTGTGCTGCTTTGCCAGAGGACCAGAGTGTGCTATCACAGACCCACACTAATCCTCCCCAACTGACTCCCATCTACCCCACCCCCACCAGAACTCCTGAGCCACTGGACCTGTGTGCTGACTCCCCCCCTCAGACAGTACACACACCCCAGATATCCTGGAGTCTACATGACCAGGTAAAGGGAAGCAGGGTGCAGCACACAGACGTTCAGTCCAGCAGCTACTTGAAACTGGTACAGGACAGTTAAGAGGTCAAGGTCAACCTCAACTACAGGCCAGGTTTGAGGCCAGTCTGGGCTATGTGAGATCATTTATAAAACACAGGGAGTGTATCTACTCAAACTTGTGGGGTGAGAGTGGCGAACAAGTTGTTGGTCAGCATGTTTCAGTATGGGGATACATTGTTATTTCTAGGTTCCAAGGCCCAATATAATGATGACAACTTAGCACTTGACTTGTCTCTCAACATTTGCAAGGAAGGAAAAAGCTCTTAAGTGTTCTTCCCAATCAGGAAGAAAGAAAAAAAATGGGAATTAGGAAGAAAGTGTGTGTTCCTGGATGGTAGTAATCACTCCTCATCAAAACCCAACTCCCACTGATGTGTTTATAAAAAAATAAAGAGATAAAGAGAATATGTTCTGTGGATGTGTGGTGAGGTATGGGAGAAGGGGAAGTCTCAGCCAGCCCATGCCGAGGCATCTCTTCCCCCTGAGGGACCAGTCACACTGGTATAGTATAGAATAGAGTTTATTTAGGGCATGGGGAGGGGAGCCAGGAGGGTAGTAGAGGCAGAGAGAGAAAAAGAGTAGAGAGAGAGAGAGTAGAGAAGCAGAGAAGTAGAGGCTGGCCATGAGCACTTGGAGGAAGGGGAAAGGGGTGAGGGGACAGAGATGAGAGAGCAAGAGATCAAGAAAGAGAGAGGAGGGGGCAAGCAGCCCCTTTTATAGTGGGCTAGGCCTACCTGGCCGTTGCCAGGTAACTGGAGGTGGAGTTTAGACAGAATGCTAACACCTGCCTTGCAGACAGACACTGGTTGTATGGTATATGTGTGTATGGATGGGGTCTGTGACTCTTGGCAGAGACTCCACTTGAGCTACACCCTGAGCCTCTCACTTGTGGCACACTTTTTTTTTTTTTTGAAAAAAAAAAATGTTATTTCATGTGCATTGGTGTTTTGGCTGCACGTATGTCTGTGGGGTATTAGATCGTCTAGAACTACACTTACAGACAGTTGTGAGTGGCCATGAGGGTGCTCCCAGATCCTCTGGAAGTGCAGCCAGCACTTAACTGCTGAGCCATCTCTCCAGCCCCTAGCACTTTTAATCTTAGCATTTGATAGGCAAAGGCAGGTAAAACTTTGGATTTGTTGCTAGTCTGATCCATACAGCAGGTTCCAGGCTAGCAGGGGCTCTGTAGTGAGATCTTATCTCCAGGAAAAAACAGGGAGGCTGTCAGCTACCTCTTTGTTCACAGAGAATCCCAGGGGGTAAGGTCCTTCCCACACAGCACCACTCTCCACCTTTTGGCCCTGTCCCCCATCTCTGAATGCTAGCTGTCACTATGCCTTCTGAAGCCTCTAAAAGCTGCCCAGTTTTGACCCTTGGGACACCAGCAGTATGCAGGCAATATCGCCTCCAGGCGTTTTCCAGACAGGTCCCTGGAATACTGCACCCACATTTCTGGAAGGTGACTTGTTTAACTGCCTCTTTCCCTCAGTTTCCCCGGTGTGAGTGGTGCAGCCAGAGCTTGTTTCTTGTCAGTGTAGGCTGAGAGCAAAGACACTTCTCCCCATAGTTCTCCTCTGCATGTTCCTGTAGGAGGGGATCAAGGACAGGGTGTCAGGTGATGGCTGGAGTGTGGTTTGGAGTTTTGCTCCTTGGCAAGGGTATGGGAACCCTGCTGGGCAGACCAAAAAAAAAAAAAAACTGTAGAGATGCTAGACTGCATTTACCCAGCTCAGCTATTGCTATTGCCATCCATCGGGTGCTAGGCTCAAGGGAAGTGCTGATACACCACTCGGGGTGGGAAAACACAGCCTAAGATGTGGGAGCCCGAACCTGGTGTTCCCTGACTCCCAGGTCTCCAGTCGCCACTGGAAACTGTGCAGAGGGGTCAGGAGGGTTGGAGGTCCGTGAGCCTGCAATGAGGAGCCCAGGGCCAGGGGCTCCCAAACTCCAAGACATTCAGATGCTGTGCTGGATCTTGAACAGAAGAGGCCCACAGGCTAAGGAACCTAGGAGGAGGGGGAACTCTAGCTTAGCTCTACCAGGATTATCCTTAGCTTAGCAGCGGTTCTCTGGGAGCACAGAGAGGCCTTCTGCAGGAGACCTAAGCATTCTCCATGCTCCCCATGGAGGTCCTTGATGAAAGAGGCAGTCCTTGGTTCCAAAGTGTTTATTGATTGTTCATCATGGAAAATGAGTACATACCATACCCTCAGGGAGGACCAGAGATTAAATACCTTTTGCAGGAAGGAGTGTAAGCTTATTGGCTAAACCCTCAGGGCCTCTAGATACCTCATTAGTATAGAGAACTCTGTTCTGATCCTGTGACCATAGGTCACATTCCTATGTAGGGAGTATGGTCACGTAACAGGGACCTGGTCAGAAGCAGGAACACGATCAACATTACCAAGTTTCCTGGCACGGTCCACTGCTCCACACTGTGGTTGGTGGCCAGTGTCAGCAGTGCCCTGAGATAACATAACAGGTGTCAATCAGGAGAGTGGCATGTGCCTGTCATCCCTGCCTCAAGAAACAAAAATATCATGGAGGCTCAGTGCCCAAAGGCACTCAAAATAAAGGCACTGCAAAATAATTTGGGCCCAGCAAGATGGCTCAGGTTGGTAAAGGTGATTACTGCCAAGCTTGAGAGTCTGAGTTCAATCCCTGGGACCCATATAATGAAAAAGAGAACTGACTACTGCAAGTTATCCTCCGACCTGTATGTGTAACACACCCTAAATAAACTAGTAAAAGCTTAAATTACCATCACACACTTCATAGAGATACTAAGACAGGTCATAATATAACAATATTTTAAAAGAGAAAACACTTGTAAAAATATTTGTTGTTACTTTTGAGACAGGATCTCGTTATGTAGCCCTGGTTGACTTAGAACTTCCTGTGTAGTCCAGACTGGCCTCAAACTCAGAGATCCACCTGCTTCTGCCTCCCAGGTTCTGGGACTAAAGGTGTGGGCCACCATTTGTATTGCTGTGATGAAACACCACGACCAAAATAAATGAGAGGGCTGATTTCACTTCCACAACGCAGTCATCAGAAGAAGTCAGGACAGAAACCTGAGGCAGGAGCTGATGCAGAGGCCATGGAGGGGTGCTGCTTACTGGCTTGTTCCCCATGGCATGCCCGGCCTGCTTTCTTGTAGAACCCAGGATCACCAGCCCAGGGATGGCCCCACCCACAGTGAGCTGAGATCTCCCGTCTTCAATCAAGAGAATGTCTCACAGGCTTGCCCAC
Organism: Grammomys surdaster; assembly: GCF_004785775.1. Classification (NCBI taxonomy): domain Eukaryota; kingdom Metazoa; phylum Chordata; class Mammalia; order Rodentia; family Muridae; genus Grammomys; species Grammomys surdaster. The sequence continues at coordinate 434,750 of NW_021619779.1, read as the reverse complement.
AGGCCAATCTGCTGCTGACATTTTCACAGTCTCGGTTCCCTTTCCCACCGCCACACCCCACGGACAACTAGCCTGTGCCAAGTTGACATTAAGTTCATCAGGACAAGCATTGTGCTTCTGTTCTGTTCTGTTTTGTGTCACATTAAATAAATGTAGCTGTAAATCCATGATTCCCCTGCCTCAGCCCCTTAAGTGCTAGGAGCAGAGGCCTTTGCCACCACTTCTGACTCGATACATGGCAATGTATAATAAATCCATTAATTCAGAGATGAAGCTGGTTATGGTGGCCCCCACCTGTTATTCCAGCTCCTGGGGGAACTGAGGTAGAATCATTTGAGCCCTTGAGCCCAGGAACTAGGGGACAAACTTGGACTACAGTGTCACTATAGTACAGTGACTGACTATACCATTGGAGAGGTTTGTTTTGAAACAATCCAGGTCTTCTGTGTTTTATAACTTTGCTTGTTTCTGAGCAGTGGTCTGGTGCAGCCAAGGCTGGTTTCTAATGTAGTACATAACTGAGGGTAACCTTGAACTCCTAACCCTCCTGCCTCCGTCCCCCCCCCCCCACATGCTCAGATGACAGGCATGCCCTGTCACAGGTCTAGGCTTTACACTGCTAGGTGAGCCTTGAGTCCCTGACCTGTAGCCCAGCTCTAGACATCACGGGCTTTCTGAGGTAACAGGCCCCGATGTGAAAGCATCAGTGAGGCAAGTGTGGCTGGAGATGGCTCAGTGAAGGAAGGGACTGAAGACCTGGGTTCCCATCTCAAGCACCCACATAAAAAGTTGTTGTAGGGTGTTTTGTCACACACAGGGAGGAGAGCCAGTCATACAACCCTGGGCTGGGAACAGGAGAGGCAGCAGGTGTGAGGGCCAGGGTCCATCCCAGCCCCTCTTCAGGAGCTCTAGCACCTTTATCAGGAGCTGGGGCCCAGCCCAGGGAGGTGGGGACGGACAGTCCTTGGGGCTCCAGGCCAGCCTGGTCACTTGGTTAGCTCCAGGACAATGAGTAACCCTGTCCCAAAAAATAAGGTGGCTGAAGCCTGAGGAATGACACCTGAGCTGGCCTCTGTGTGTGGCCATTTAAAAAGAAGGGAGGGAGTCATCATCAGTGAGCTGGGAATGTTGCTGTCCATAGAGACTGCTGAGTCAGTATCTCGATTCCACTAGGACAGAGCCACAGCCAGAGAAAGGCAAGCGGTGGCCTCTGCAGCGGAGTGCAGCAGCCTCAGAAAATGTGATCCTGGCGTGCACCGCCTGAGCCAGGCTAGCACATCTGCTCCCCTCCCTTTAGTCTCAGGAGCTGCTTGGCTGAGGAAAGCCCTAAATGTCCCTTTGTGACTTGGACAGAATCTCAGGATTTGCCCAGTTACTTACCATGCTGGCGCAGACCTGCCATCCTGCTACTCTGTGAGGCGAGAGAGGAGGCTTAGGGATTGTAGGCTAGCCTAAGCTACATAGCAAATTTAAGGACAGCCTGGGCTACATAGTGAAATCCTATATCAATAATAATTTATACCACTCCTGCGAGTGAGTGAGTGTGTGTGTGTGTTTGTGAGAGAGATAGACAGACAGACAGACAGACATGACCTAGGTGTGGGAGTCAGGGCAACCTCAGGTGTGATCTTCACCTTTCCACCTTGTTTGATTTTCTGCTCCCCTGGGATTCTCCTCTCTCCACCTCCAGACTGTCATGCTGTGTATCTAGTTTATGTTAGTTCTGGGGATTTGAACTCAGCACCTCACACTTGAGTGGCCAAGTACTTCACCTACTGGGTCATCTCCAGTTATACTTGAGATTTTGCAGCTTTTGTTGGGTTCTTGGGTAGGGATGGGTCCATCTTGGGGCCAGAAGAGACCAGAAAAGCTTCTGGGTAGAAGTAGAGGGTGAGGCAGGCCTTAGGGAGCTTCCTTGTCCTCTTTCACTGAGGAGCTGAGACTTCGTGGTGATGCTCTACTTCCTGTATCTGCAGTTCAGCTCCACCACCACCCTTTCCTGACGGCCTCCTTGGCCTTGGCTATCATTCTTCAGTGGCTGGTTCTCTCTATGACTGCTGTGATGGGACCTCTGTCCTTCACTACAGCTGTCGAGAGCAAGTGGGGGCCAGGTCTGATAGTGCTCCTCTGTGACCCCCAGGCACTCAGGGCTGAGGCAGGAGCATCTTTTGAGCCAGGAGTTTCAGGGTCATCTTTGGCAGGAGAGGCAGAGAGAGAGAGAGACAGAGAGACAGAGAAACAGAGACAGCCCCATCCCAAAAAGCCAGCAGGGGTTGAAGTTCAGGTCACTAAGCCCTTGAGAGGCTCGGGGTAGAGGATTCACGGTTGAAGGTCACCCATGCCTACTCAGCCCTTGAGGCCAGCATGGGCCAGCCTGGATCCCACTCACTACGGAAATCACTCACACAAAGCTGCACGGAATGCAACCAGAAGTTTATTCATGACCATAAAAGGCAACCTAGAGGAAGCCACTAGAACTTTCTATTCAGAAGACATAGCTGCTAGTCAGTCAGAGGCCACACAGTTTCTCATGGTGGCTCTATGTCACCCTTCCTCTCCCCAATGGCCTCCCTTTAGAGGAAGCCGGCCCAGGCTCCCTGGACCTCCAGAGTTCCTCCCACAGGCTTCAAGGATCTGAAGACGAAGAGTCCTGCTTGCCTGCTGGTGTGCCTCCAGCATAGACTGCTCTCCCTTTCTGTTGTAGTTTTGGGGTTTTGTGAAACGGGCTTACTTAAATAGCCCAGGTTAGCCCTAAATCACAATTCTCCTGCCTCAGCCTCCCAGGTGCAAAGATATGACAGGCAGGTAGCGCCACTCAGTTTGGAAACCATGGAGAAAATCCAGATAGATTCCCAGCACCCACTTGGTGGCTCACAGATGCCTGTGTCTCCTGTTTGGGGAGATCTGACACCCAATTTTGACCTCAGTAGGCGTCAGGCACACACATGTAATGCACAAACATTCAGGCAGAACAGTCGTACATAAATTAAAATTTTTTGTTTGTTTAAATTGAGACTGGTGGATCATAACTATAATCCCAGTTAAGGCAGGAGAATCACAAATTTTAGGTCAGCCTGTGCAACAGGATGAGACTTTGACTCTTTTTTTTTTTTTTTTGGTTTTTTGAGACAGGGTTTCTCTGTGTAGCCCTGGCTGTCCTGGAACTCACTCTGTAGACCAGGCTGGCCTCGAACTCAGAAATTCGCCTGCCTCTGCCTCCCAAGTGCTGGGATTAAAGGCGTGCGCCACCACCGCCCGGCGAGACTTTGACTCTTAATAAAGCAAATATCGCTGAGTAAGTCATGCACGCTAAAACTGTGTGTGTGTCTGTCTGTGTCTGTACGTCTGCGTATGTGCGTGCGTGCGTGCGTGCGTGCGTGTTTTGTGTGTATGCGTCTGTGTGCATCTGTATGTGTAGTACATATGGAAGTCAGAGGACAACTTTAGAGAGTCAGTCTCTACCTGTTTGAGGTAGTTCTCTCTCATTTCTGCCACAGGGTCCTGCTAGCTTCTGGACAGTGGTGCTGTGTCTACCATCCTTGTTGCTTTTATGGCTTTGGACTCAGGTTGTCACATTTGCAGTCAAGCGCTTTCCCCACTGAGGCAGCTCCTTCCTTTCTTTGAAGGCTGGATAGTATCCACTATGTGATGACCACATTGTTCTCCCCAGCTGCTTGGCTGTTGTTATTTCCTCTGGACATGAACCCAAAGTGGGATCGGTAGATCTAATCAGGATCTATTTTTAGCAGTGCACAAACTAATATTAGCAATGTGTCTTTTATATTAGAAAGGAGGAAAGCTACGCTGCTTTGGAAGCTGAGCACTTTCTTTCCCAGGCACCTGGCCTGGGCCTGTGGTTCAGTAGTTTTAACAGGGCTTGTCCACCATTTTATTGGTTCCTCCCTCCAAGCCACCCCCAGCCAGCCTGGTGCCATCCCCTTTTTGCACTCTGAACTCCTCTGTGTATCATAGCTGCGACCGGATATTTTTAGCCAGACTTTGAAAAGTCACTGTGTACTCAGATACATACCCGACACATGAGGTCACTAGGCGCAGACAAAGCCCTGGCCTGCAGGGTCATCTGTAATCGCAGAAACAGCCTTGTACTCTGCAGGCCTTGCTGGCTGCCTGTCCACAGACCTGGGCCTAACATCGTATTAAGAGGTCTGCAGGGAAAGTTGTCCCCAGCCCTTTAAAAGTGAGTCCCCTGCCTCATATGGGTACGGAAGAGATTAACAGAGCTCATCTCTAGCAAGCAGCTCTAAGCTGAGGCATCATGACAACTTCTCTGAAAAATGGAGTATCCACTGTCACAGAAGAGCACTTGGCCCTCCACTGTCACAGAAGCACACCTGGCCCTCCACTGTCACAG
>NW_021619779.1:430181-430368 GCF_004785775.1 Grammomys surdaster | reverse complement strand
GGCCCTCCACTGTCACAGAAGCACACCTGGCCCTCCACTGTCACAGATGCACACCTGGTCTTCCACTGTCACAGAAGCACAGCTGACCCTCCACTGTCACAGATGAACACCTGGTCCTCCACTGTCACAGATGCACACCTGGCCCTCCACTGTCACAGAAGCACACCTGGTCCTCCACTGTCACAGA
>NW_021619779.1:408806-430171 GCF_004785775.1 Grammomys surdaster | reverse complement strand
GGCCCTCCACTGTCACAGAAGCACACCTGGTCCTCCACTGTCACAGATGCACACCTGTGACTCCTCAATCAAGGAAGACTACCTAATCCCCCACCATCACAAAAGAGCTCCTGGCCCTCCACCATTACAGAAGAGCACCTGGTCCTCAACTATCACAGACTTTTTTTGTGGAATATCTTTTTGGGCTACGATATAGAAGCTACTTGTCATCTTAGACTTCTGTCACTGTAATCAAATGGTATAGACTGCTTGCTTACTGACTGACTGACTGACTGACTTTGGTTGGTTGGTTGGTTGGTTGGGTTGGGTGTTGGGTTTTTTTGTTTTGTTTTTGTTTTTGTTTTTGTTTTTGTTTTTGTTTTTGTTTTGAGACAGGGTTTCTCTGGGTAGCCCTGACTATCCTGGACCTCTTTCTCTGTATAGACCAGGCTGGTCTCAAACTCAGAAATCTGTGTGCCTCTACCTTCACCTCCACCTCCCTAGTGCTGGAATTAAAGGCACACACCATCACTGCCTAACTAAGACTTCATAACTTCTAAAGAATAAGGGCTACAAGTTGGGCTCATGGATGGAGGCATATCATCCTAACACTTGGAAGGCTGAGATAGGAGAATGGTTGCTATCTCCAGGCCACAGAGTGAGAGCCTGTCTCAAAACAACAGGCTCTAGAGAAATGGCTTAGAGGGTAAAGCGTTTGCTATGCAAATGTGAGAAACTGAGTCCCCAAGACCCCTGTGAAAAGCTGCATAATACTTCGTATTCCTGTAACCCCAGCATGAGAATAATGCTGTCAGAACTCAGGCAGGCTAAACACATGGGGACATGCTTCCTCCACACACCCAAGATATGCTTTTTACGGTTTTTTTTCCCCTTGTGGATGGGTGGTGGTGGCTCATGCCTTTCATCCAAGCACTTGGGAATCAGAGGCAAGTAGATCTCTATGAGTTCAAGGCCAGCCTGATCTACAAAGTAAGTTCCAAGACAGCGAGGGCTACACAGAGAAATCCTGTCTTGGGGGAAAAAATTGTTGGGCTGCAGAGATGGGTCAGCATTAAAAGCACAGACTGCTTTTGCAGAAAACCTGGGTTTCATTCATGGCACCCACCAAGGTGAATTATAACTCCAGTTTCAGTGACTCTGATGCCCTCTTCTGCTTTTCATAGACACACAAGGTACACAGTACAAGCAGAATGTCCTCACACATTAAAAAAACAAAACTAGTAACAAGAAAGCCCCTAAAAAAAAACATTTTATTACATTACATATCTGTGTATACACACACACATACACAAACACACACACACTTGTGCCTGTATGAAGGTCAAAGAACAACTTGCAGGAGGTGGTTTTCTCCTATGATATGGGTCCCAGCAATTGAACTCAGTTGTCAGACTTGGTAGCAAGCACCCAAACCCACTGAGCTATCTCTCCTGCCCTGTCCTTTGTCTCTTATCCAAGCCTCTGAGTGAGTAAGTAGCTTAGGGCTCTGGGAACAAGAATGCTGTGCCCAAAAGGAGTCCTAGGGCCAGGCTGTGCAGATTCCAGGCTGAGGTCTGAAGCCCTGCTTTTGTCTCCTCAGGCTTTTGGGAACGCCAAGACAGCCCACAACAACAACTCTAGCCGCTTCGGGAAGTTCATCCAGGTCAACTACCTGGAGAGTGGCATCGTGAGGGGGTAAGTCACTCTAGTTGTGTGCCTTCGCCTTTCAAGCAGAGGCTGGAAACCAGGGCTCCCTGTGTGCTTAGCCAGTCCTCTGCCCCGAAGTACATTCCCATCTGAGTGTGGCGTCGAGGGTTTCAGGTCTGCGCAGTGAGGATCTTCTGTGACAGCCTTGACTCAGAACTGGCCACCGTGTAACAGCCTGCTTGCTGACCTTTGTAAGGTTTCTCTGAGGTGTCAGGTGTCACAGGCAGAATGGAGTATGGACCTCAGCATCAGCTGCATGTATGCCCCTCAGCTAGAGACAGTTCTGGAGAGCACTGTGATGTACTTGGTCCAGGGAAGTCCTAAGGGTAGCAGTCGCTGAGCAGAGGTGGAGCAGTAGAGTCATGGCTTGAGGGATAGATATGTGGAAAACTGCATGTATGCATAGATTGTGTGCATAGACAAACAGCAGCTTGGATGCTTACATGAATTCCTGGGTGGATGGTTAGATTGAGGGCTGTGGTCGAGTTAGTGGATGGGTGGATGATGTGTAGATGGGTGGATGAGCTGATGGATTTGTGGATGGATAGGCTGAGGATTTTGTGGGCGAGTTAGTGGACGAGTGGGTAGATGGGTGGGTACGTGGATAGGTTGGAAAATTTATGAACAGGTTTATAGATTGTTTTGTGAAGGAGGTAGTGCTTAGTTAATGAGTGAGCGGCTAGACTTGGTCTGGAGGGATCACTGGGGAGTGGGCAGTGAGTGGCCGAAGCCACGAGTAGATGAGTGGGTGGGTGGATGTGTGCACAGTTGGAGACATAGGTGGGTGGATAGATTTGTGGGTGGGTGGGTTGGCTCATGGGTGGGTTAATGGGGTGGCTCAGGGGATACAGAATGCTGAATAGTGATAGGTTGGGTTGATAAGTAAGTGAGCGGGTGGGTGGGTGGATACGTGGCTTGGCTCAGGGGATCTGTTGGTAAACAGAAGGGTCATGGGTCAGTAGATAGTAAATCAGGCAGACGTATAGGGCAGTGGGCACAAGTTTAGGCTGAGCAGCAGATCTTGACACGTGGATATGAGGTTGTGAGGCAGGGGTGAAGGTGACATTCTGTTGGGCCTACAGCCTAGTCACAGGCGTGTGTCACATGGCAGTAGATGTACTGTGAGTCTCTGCAGCACAGTGAGCTTTACCACAGTCCCAAGATTCAGACCCTTTTGTTGTCAAGGCTCTCTGTTATAATAATTTTATAAGTGATTGTTTTTACTTTATTCCAACTAGTTCCTAAGTAAATGAGACAGAGACTATAAGATTTATGTATCAAGCTTTAAGACACAATATCTGAGTAGTTATTAATCTATTCTAATCCTCTGAGCTAATCTGGCTACCTTTTAGCTAAAATCCCTGAGACACTTGCATTTCCTTCAGGCTCTCTGCTCCAGATGTGTTCTCATGGTGTCTCCTCAACTCTCTCGTCCAGAATCTTCTCCGTGCTCCCCGTGCTCCCTGTGCTCCCCTGGCTGAAAGTGGACCCGGCCCTGTTGTCTCCCCTGCTTAAGCATTCTATTGACGTTAGGAAAAATAAACGGGGAGCAGTGTTTAGGCTGCACTGGATGCACTGGACAGGAGGGTCTTAGAGTGAGCGGTGCAGTGCCCTGTCGAGATTGCAGCCAGACATGGAGACAGAGAGATCAGCATTTGGATGACATAAGAATACTCTTCACACAGTGCACAATAACATGACTCTGACAGTCATCTGCTGATAGTTCACACTGGTCATGGAAGGGAGGGGCTGAGCCTCTGGCATCTCTTCCTCACACACCCCCACACTGGGCAGGTTCTGCTGAGGATGCCGATTGAGAGCCCTTGATAAAGGTCGGGTTGGTTCTGGACCCTTGTGACTCAACATTCTCTGCTTGGCCTCAGCCCCCACATGCCCATCTGGGGTTCAGCTGTAGCATGAATTCTGCCACCTGAGCTGGGTGCCCATGTACACAGCTGGCACACATTCTCCATCATAACATCTGGATCATGGGCTATGAAAATCTCCTCTCTTTCCAGGTAATGAGAGTGTAAATTCTTGTGAGCTTTGGGGTCATTATTAGGGTAAATTCAGGCTACTGGAAGCCAACACTGCAGTACACTGGCAGTTGATCCCATAACCAAGATGACTGTTGCAGAGCTGACAGAGGGAATGTGTTCAAGAGAGTCAGGACCTGGCAGGGCAGTGAGGATGACATGGATCTTACCCTATTGTTAGACTGCCATACTGCTTCACACTTACAAATCATTTACTTTGGAATTTTCTGCTTCTAAATTTCCAAGCTTGGGTAACTAAAACCACTAAGACCGAACATGAAACCAGATAAAAGAAGTACTTAGCTAGGTCGCATGCACAGTCTGTCAGTACTGCTGGCCCTTACCTGTGGGTGCAACCTCGCTGCTGCAGGCTCTCAGCAAGTTCAGGGCTGATGGCCCTGGTGACTAGATCTTTAGATCAGCTCTTCTCCTCAGGGCTCAGAGGCTACCCTGCCGCTGGCCCACAACCCTGCCTTGCTCCAGTGTTGTTGATGGGTTCAAGAGAGGAATTCCTGTATTGATCGGCATCCATATTCTGGCCTAGTTTCCTGGCTTCTGGGGCTGCTACTGCCTTGTAGCACACGAGCTGCAACCCAGGGCTGCCTTTGCCCACTGTGTCTGCTCATATTTCTGTCACTGCTTCTTCACAAAGCCAAGGATCAGGGCACATCTGAGCATGGCCCAAGTTCCCCATTCCTGAAGTTTTAGCTTTCTTTGTGTGCAGATCAGCTCAGAGGGGCCTCTGCACTCACAGGACCCCTTGCTGGCCTCAGAGTTTTAAAACCAAAAATTAAGGGTGGGCTGCTCTTGCAGAGGATCTGAGTTAAATTCCCAGTACCCATGTGCAGCTCACACCTGACTGTAATTCCAGTCTCAGGGGATCCAACGCCCTCCATGGACACTGCACTCATGTGGTACATAGGTACACACAGGCAAAACACTGATACACATGAAACTAAATTAAATTCAAAATCTCAAAAACTGGGTTGTTGACTGGGGTGGAGCCCCTGCTTAGCATCTAAACAAGAAACCACCAAAAACTAGGGAAAGAGACCTGGACAGCTTGTTCCAGCAAGTGGTAACCTGTGTCCACATAGTTGGCCTGTCCTCTGCTGAGGCAGGGTGACCACCTACCCCTGGACACAAGGAGAAAAGCGGACATTGAGAGTCTGACCATATGAATCTGATTTTACGAGAGGGGGCAAAACTGAATGGCTAAGGCTAGAGAAGGAAGTGTTTGTGTGACCCAGCACTCAAGAGGCAAAGGCAAGGGGATTACAAGTTCTAGGCCAGCCTTGACCACCAAGAGTCAATCTGCGAGGAAAGCTGTGATTGACAGGTAACCTGGATCAGACTGGCCTTGGGCTGTCTAGGGCTGTCTTGATTTCCTCTCTAAGTTGCTATTGGTCATATTGGGGTTATACCTTTTTTAAAAAGGAACTAAAAAGCAATCTTTCTATTACCTACCTTATTTTAAATTGTTTTGAAATTATTTATTTTATGTGCATGGGTGTTTTGCCTGCATGCATGTCTGTGCACCATGTATATGTAGTACCCACAGAGGCCAGAAGAGGGTGTGTTAGATCTCAAGAAGCTAAATTTACAAATGGTTGTGAGCTGTCTTGTGGGTGCTGGGAATGGAACCCAGGTCCTCTGGAAGAGCAGCTACTCTTAAATGCTAAGTCTCTTCAGCTTCTTCGGAGGGAATCAAGAGTCTAGATAATGTCTTCAGAACCTGCCCTGCACTCTGAGTTTCCCCATAGGCCTGCAGGCTTAATGGCACTGTCCTACAGAGGCAGGCAGATCTCCCAAGAATTCAGGGCCAGCCTGGTCTACATACTGAATTCCAGGGCAGCCAGGAGCACATACATGTCTCACAACAACAGAAGATAAATAAAATTTAAAATCAGGCTCAGGTGGAGAAGTCCACAGACCAGTGGGTGTGGAGAAAGCTGGTTAGGACCCTTCTTTCCCATAGTGTTCTGTAGGGGCCTCATCAGGAACTACTGTACCCACGCTAGTGTATGGGAGGATTCCCAGAAAGTGCCTTAGATGGTGCCTGGAACACCACAGGTCCCCAGGGAACACTCATTGTTACTCCTGCAGCCCAAGCATCTAAGATGTGGCTTCACAAAGTCAGTGAGCAGCAGGGCTGGAAGATGCATGCATGCCTGTGCTTTGAGGGATATGCTCCACTCAGAACTGAAGATAGCCTGTCGAGGACCTAAGAGGTCTTGGGAGATGGCTAAGGTGCTAAAATGCTCTGTGACGTGAGCACCAGGGTTTGAATCCCCAGAATACACATGAAGGCTGAGCACTGGCGCTTGGCAGCTGCCTGTCATCCTCGTGCTCATGAGGCTGAGAGGAGAGGTCCCCAGAACAAGCCAGCCAACTAGACAGGCCAAATGGGTGAGCTCATTGAGACCTTGCCTAAGTATATAAGGTGGAAAAGGATCCAGAAAGACTTGAGACTTCCACATGCACAGATACCCACATACACACATGTAACAGTTCCCCCCCCACACACACAATGTAACCCACATACACACATGCAACAGCCCCCCCACAAACATGATATAACCAAAAGACTATGTGCTATATGTGGAAGGGTGTGTGTGTGATACACTGTGATGCCTGTGTACTCTGGATTCCATCCCTACTTCTTACCACAGACTATCAGTGCAGATCCGTGACTGGAAAGAGGGGCAAGACAGCTCAGCATCAAAACACCAGCTGTTCCTTCAGAGGACCTCTGAGAATTGGTTCTCAGCACTCACATGGCAACTCACAACATCTGTAACTGTAGTGCCAAGGGACATGACGCCCTCTGCTGGCCTCCTCAGTCACCTACATGTACAAACATACAAATACACAAACACAGAAGATTCAAAATAAAAACAAAATATTAAAGTAAATACTTAGAAAATGTCAAAATAGTTGTAGTCCCTAGTGTTTGGAGATGAAGGGGACTCAAGCTGCATCAGTGTCAAGCCTGGGCTTCAAGGACACTGCAGTCCCTGTCCCCATACCTCATGGGTCCCCTGAACTGAACTGGAAGGAAGAGTAACTCTAGAAAGGCAAACGGTATGGATGCAGCCAGGGACCTTTGTGTCAGATGTCCCTGCTCTTCAGCAGAGGGGAGAGTGGGAGCAGCCAGGGCCATGGTTCAGTGGGTAGAGCACTGGCCTTCCTAACCTGACAACCAGAGTTCCATAGCCACAAACCCATGTGAAAAGCCAGTTGTGCTGTTATCTGTTGTCCCCACACTCTACAGAGAGAGATGGGATTCAGAGAAGACAGAATCAGCCAGAAGCTGCGAGCTAGACAGCCCGTACTGTGCAGAGCCACAAACAGGTGCATGCAATTCCAGTTAGCTGTCCTTGTCACCTGACTGCCAAGAGTCAATCTGTGAGGAAAGCTGTGATTGACAGTTAGCCTGGATCTGACTGGCCCTGGACTGTCTGGGGCTTGTCTTGATTTCCTCTAAGTTGCTATTGGTCAAAGTGTTTATCCCACCAGTCTAGGACAAATATTCTGCCTCAACAAGGGAGGAAACAAGGCATTCCCAGCCACCCCCATGCATGCCATACGTGTTACTCTCACACTGTAGATGGACACACTTCATCAAGTGAGGGAATGGGTGCAGTGCAGCTGTAGAGTGCCTGCCTGCTGAGTGCAAGGACCGCCTTGTGCTTTCATGAACAACAGCACAGAGCTCAGTAGTCAGACCAACAACCCAGGAAGAAAACAGGAAAGACTGAAACACAAGACACAGGACCATGCCTGCATACAGAGGGAGCTCCAGGATGACCAAGGATACACGGAGAAAACTTGACTTAAAAAAAAAATTAAAAAAAAATAAAAACCAGGGTCAGGAGTACAGCGCAGAGTCCTTAATGTGTGAAGCCAGATCCTTCACCAGAGAAAAGAAACAAATCAAACTTTACAGTCAGCGCTTTAACTTCATTTGAGTGTGTGTATGCACACATGCTTATGTGCAGGTAGTTGGGACAACCTTCTGGAGTTGACTTCCTTCTTCCACCCTGTGTGTCCCAGGTGACAGCTCCGGCACTGCCAGCGGTACCAAGCTCAGGCATAGGCCTGGGGAATTAAAGCAAGACTCAGACTCGGTGCCAAAACTTTTACTGGGCAGGTTCAATATATACACCAAGCCAGGGAAGGAAAATACAAACTCAGGAAAAAGCAGGAACTCAACTGGGGGCAATAGGATGTCAAGTGTAAATTTCCTTCCTGGGGCACCATGCCTTAGGATGTTTTGATCCTAGAGAAACCGCAGAATGATATTTAGTAGACAGCAGCATATGGAAAGGCTCAGCCAGGGTATAGCAGCCCCCTGTTTTTATTTTATAGGTGAATAGCATCTGTCTTAGGTCACCTTCCATCAATACCAATTACCCATCAATGGGAATCTCTGTCAGCCTCGGGGCCCCTGTCTTAGGTAGGTAAGGACTGCAAAGGAGTTGCCCATCATTGACTAACTGTTCTTGGTAAAGGCTGAGCCAAACCTGGGCAGAAGGGTTCTCTCATGCCAGCAACACGAGCACCTGCTTAGTAACTGCCTGGGACTGGATCTTCTGTCTGTGAAATCGGCAAAGAAATATCAATCAAGTTGTGGCTGCCCCAAAAGCTAGGACTCCCAGAGACGAGGACCTCTAGCCCATCCTTTAAGGAGCCTTCCGGCCAGTTTGAGTCCTGGTAGAAACTTCTCTCCATAGAGAGGCTGCACACAAGCAACATTAATATTAACATAAAGAAATTGTTGATTTCTCATAATTAGCAGCAGCTTTTCTAGTAGTCTTGTTGGTAGGAACTATGACCGGCCAAGTCAAGCTGCTTATCCCCATTGACATCAGAACTGGGGGGGTTCTTCACAAGGCTCCAGTAGATCTCCACTTGGGCAAGGCTGCGTAGTGACAGGGCGCACACAACTCTCAGGAATCCAAACAGGACTTTCAGCATCTTTAGGAAAAACACAAACAGAACCTCTCACTCTGACTAACACAGGGTCAGGGCCTTTCCATATACCTGATGACAATTCTTTCCATTTCACTAAGCCCAGTGCCTTCTGGGCTCGTTTCCAATGTCTGCTGCAGACAACGCATCCTTATCCACTAATAAAAAATTTAAAATATATAAAATAAAGGATAATCTTGCATGAGGTAAGGTAAACTCCCCCTTTTTTGTTTTTTCAAGATAATTTTTTAAAGTTAAATGTGTTCTTTCTACTATAGCCTGGCCTTTAATGGCTGAGCCATCTCTCCAGCCCTGAGTTACTAATTAAACCAACTTCCTATTATCAAAGTTGCAAATTTTTAATCATACCCAGTAAACACTTTTTTAACATAAAACAATGAAACAAAAACAGACAACAGATTGGCGCACCAAGGACAGACAATAAACAAGAAAAGCAGAACTAAGGATTTCTCCAGTAGGAGCCTGAGAGAAAGCAGGACACATCCCAGGAGGGCTCTGAAACAGTCTCTTCTTTCTCTGTTGCTAACACAGCCTGAGAGAGGACAACTGCTCTTCTAACCCCCCCCCCCCATTTTCAAGGTCTAAATTTTCATCTCCTTTTTAGGAGGCGTCACACAAAGCCTCAACACTCCCGAGGTACTCTCTTTTAGTACCTGGGAATTTGCTTTGGCTAGATTTTCTATTTTAGCCCATGCTTCTCGCTCTTTCATTTTTAGCTTCTCTTTGAGTTTCTCTGCTTTGAACTGCTGGGTGTAGTCATTGAAGAGTTTCTGGTTCATCTCCATGAAGTTTCAGAGCATTGTATATCAAGCCGTGTATTGTCTTGTTCCAGTGGGTCTCTGAGTTGCGGTATAAGGATGGAAACATGATGGGCAGAATTTTCACTGCACTGTCGCTGATTGAACTCACGATGTACTCATTATTCCAGAAATAGAGTGCCCGCTCTGCCACCTGAAAGTGAGGGCTGGAAACACATTTGACTGTCAGAAAAGAGGCTTCATGATCTTCACAAATTCTGATGGTTCAATTACATCTAAAATTTCTTCTAGTTCATTTAAGAACATTACTTCTTTTGGACTGAGTCTTTGGCCAGTATTTGAGAAGTGTCATTACCACTGGTTCAGTGAGGGTGCTGTTCTTCTCTAAAAACTGCATGTCACAGTACGCCAGCTTGGGATGGTAGACACTCAGGAGCCTCACTTTGTATAAGGGCAGCAACACCTTCAACAGGAAAATCCTGTGCTCTTCCTTTAGTGGTAAGGCAAATCCATTAATTATACTTCCCAGGATCTCCAGTAATTCTGCTATGCCATTGTGGTACTCTGTCTCATAGATAAACCTATAAGATATATTACTGATCTGTTTCCTGATGTAAGCGCGCAGGCCTAAGAACTTCACATAGATTCTGTGCAGGGTCATTTTCAGAAAATCTCTCTCCCGAGGATCCTCACTGTCAAAGAGTTATAGAAGCTGCAATACAAACTTCTGATCAATATATTTCTTTGCTATATTGGGCTGGAAATCTGGAAACTCTAAAATTCTTAAGAGAAATTTATAAACAAGTTGCGGATGTGGCCAGGCTGCTTCTAACGTTGATTCATCTCCTCCTGGGTGGAATTCTGCTCCCGTAGGATTGGAGGAGGGTGGCAAGGTTCGGAACATATTAACTGCAAACATGTAGATAGCTTCGGGGTAAATGGGCTCTGTGATCATGTTCTGGTTGTAAGTGATATGTTCCACCATTTCGCTTAGCGCAGCTCGCTTTACTTCTTTCCACTTCAGGTCACTCAGTGGGTCAGAACCAAAGTCAAAGAGGACACAACACTGACATAGCTTCTAGATGAAAAGCTTCTCTTGACCCGCAGGAGGAACATCTTGTAAAGATGGGAATTTTCGAAGTTCTCTATTATTGCTGGCATTAAACAGTGACGAATTCTGCCGTTTGCCTTTCTTCACAGGGACTATGATTGGCTGAGGGACTGGTACTTTTATTTTAGTAGGTGTCGAAGACTGGACAGCTCCGAGGCTGTTTTTCCTGCTGGCTATCTCTACTTCTGCTGTATCTTGTCCTTCTTTTGAACCTTTTCTACTTTTTACTAGTTTTGGTGATTCTTTCTCTTTCTTGGTTTTATTCGGTATGGCTGGTGTGGACCACGGCCTCTGCAGCTCCTGCAGCCGCCCGCCACCACTGCTGCTGCAGCAGCAG
This sequence comes from Grammomys surdaster, assembly GCF_004785775.1. Taxonomy (NCBI): domain Eukaryota; kingdom Metazoa; phylum Chordata; class Mammalia; order Rodentia; family Muridae; genus Grammomys; species Grammomys surdaster. The sequence goes on along the minus strand of NW_021619779.1, from coordinate 419,248 downwards.
AATTGCCTCCAGCCTGGCCATCGTGCCATCCCAGCTGCCACTGCCGCCATCAGGGGACTGAGTAGCTCATCCTCTCTCGCTTCCCCTTTTCCAGGCTCCCCTTCCAATTTTTTGACCTTGCATTTCTTCAATTTTTCCTTTTCTAAAATTCCTCCCTCATCCTCAGAACTGGAGCTATTCTCCACCTCATGCAAGGATTTCTTGGCTGCATCATCCTGTGCCGCTACTTGTAGGGAGGAACTCCTAGTTCCCATGACACAATCAAAACGATCAAACTCTCTTAGTGCTACTTACTACTTTCAGTTTGATCCCACACCGCTTCTCCAATACGTTCCACTCACTGAGCTGGCCAGCCAGCCCCCGTAGTACCGAGCTCGGGCGTAGGCCTGGGGGATTAAAGAAAGACTCAGACTCGGGTCATCCGTTATGAGAGAATGCCAAAACATTTACTGGGCAGGTTCAATATATATATACACCAAGCCAGGGAAGGAAAAATACAAACTCAGGAAAAAGCAGGAACTCAACTGGGGGGGCAATAGGATGTCAAGCGTAAATTCCCTTCCTGGGGCACCATGCCTTAGTCAGGATGTTTTGATCCTAGAGGAACCACAGAATGTTATTTAGTAGACAGCAGCATATGGAAAGGCTCAGCCAGGGCATAGCAGCCCTTCAGGGTCCTACACCAGGCACCAAACTGAGAGGCAGACATGGCAGCCACTGCCTTTACATGCTAAGTTACCTCATGAGCCAAAGTGACACTTTAAATATGAGCTGTCTGTTGTCATCCTGTCGGGGAACAGCCAGGGCATGAAAATCGCCACTGAGCTTACACTGGAGTAGCAGATGACTGAAACACCTTGACCGGCTTCCTGAGGATCTTGCTGGTGTCCCCCCTCAACATTTTGCTCCCTTCACCTGCCCAGACTGCTCTGCCTGTCAGGTTTCTGTGTACCACGCTCAGCAGTGTCTGCCCAGGTCATAGTGGTCAGCTGATTTCCTGCTTCTTAGTTTGAAGCCGGATCAGGGGTGATCTTCAGGGCATTTGTAGGTAGCTATTTATGTATTAACATGCACCAGGCAAGCCGGGCAGTGGAGGCACACACCTTTAATCCCAGCACTTGGGAGGCAGAGGCAGGCGGATTTCTGAGTTTGAGGCCAGCCTGGTCTACAGAGTGAGTTCGAGGACAGCCAGGGCTACACAGAGAAACCCTGTCTCCAAAACAAAACAAAACAAAAAAAATCAACAACAACAACAACAAAAAACATACACCAGGCAGCACCATGGTCCCATTTTCTAGGCCAGAGCAGAGATGTGGGTGAGGAATGTGGCTCCATTGGTAGAGAGGCCACCTAGTGCCTGTTAAAGCACAGGGCCTTGTGTTCTACCCTGAGCAGTACAGATATCCTGCATGGTGCATGCCTGTTATCCTAGCATGCAGAACAAATAGTTAATGAGAAGCAGGAGCTCAAGACCAAATTCAGCTACACAGTGAAACTCACATACCAGAAGAAACGGGGTCTCAGCTCAGCAGAGAGTGTGGGTAGCTGCATGTATAGCTGGGTTCCATGCCTCATCCCAGCACTCAGAAGATTCAGGGAAGGGGTCAGGCATCTCCTCTTTCTCTTCTATGCAGCAAGTTAGAGACAAACCTGGGCTATATGAAAACCTGGGTGAAATGGAGGAAGAAAGAACAGCATACACTATCCAAGTGAAGGCCTTGGCTTAGACATAAATAAGGGCCCTAGAACCCTACAGTAAAGAGCTGGGCGTGCCTCAGGAGTGCAGACCTGCCTAGAATTGCCCAGTGAGGCTCAAAAGGGAGGCTCAGTGCTAACAGTGTTCCCTTTAAATTTATGCTTCTTGATTTCATCATCAACTACAGTTGAAGCCAAAAACTCAAGAAATATCAACACTAAAATGTAATATCTTATTTTTCCCTTTTTTTCTTTTATGACAGAGCTGTTGTGGAAAAATACCTTCTTGAAAAGTCTCGCCTGGTTTCCCAGGAGAAGGATGAGCGGTAGGGCATAATTTATTTCTTCTGTCTTAATGAGTATGAGTGTGTTGCCTGAGTGTCTGTAAGTACACTGCCTGTATGCCTGGTAACCTGGGAGGTCAGAAGAGGGCACAGGGGATTGTTAACCAGCATGTGGGTCCTGGGAACTAATGTAGGTCCTCTGTAAGACCAGCCAACTCCAACACTCGGATGTGGTATTTGGCCCTCACAGGGTGAAGTAAGTGTTGTGGGCCTCTAAGTGGAAGCCGTGGTCGGAATCTAAGCTTCCCCTCTCCTTCGGTTCCACACACTCGCTGCTGTGGGTTCCAACCCTGTACCCACTACAGCCCACTCTGAGACGATGCCCCAGGCTATTCAGTGTCATCTGGAAATGTATCCTGGTAACACCTCAGAGCTGGCACAACTGCACAGTCTGTGATCCAGCACTTAGATGCTGAGGCAGGAGGATCTCAGGTTCCAGGCCAGGCTGAGCTTAAAGGTGAGGCCCTGTCTCCTAGCAGCACACCAGTGTCAACTAGTTAGTGAGACTCCTGTCCCAGCTCCACTCACCTGAGAATCTCCCACTTTCTAAGAATACTTAAAACTTTGATATTTTTTATTAAGGCAGGGTTTTTCTGTGTGCCCATGGTCTCCTTGAACTCACTTTGTAGACCAGGCTAGCCTCAAACTCACAGAGAATCTCCTGCCTCTGCCTACAGAGTGCCTGGTGTTTTAGGTGTGCACCATCACATTGGCCATTACTGTTTTTTGTAACTATATTTTTATATGTTTGTGTGTGTGTGTGTGTGTGTGTGTGTGTGTGTGTACGTGCATGTGCATTATGTGGTCAAAGGACAACTTGGAAGTCAGTTCCCTCTTTCTGTCAAATGTGTCCCAATGATTGAACTTGGGTCCTCTGGCTTGGCAACTGGTGCCTTCACCAGCCGAGCCATACCTCCCACCCTGTAACCTTTTGATGTACCCTTTCCTCTGCTGTGGTCCTGGCTAGGCACTGACTGTCTCTCTCCGCTGGTCACCCACAGGAACTACCATGTGTTTTATTATCTCCTGCTGGGTGTCAGTGAGGAGGAGCGCCAGGAATTTCAGCTGAAACAGCCTCAAGACTATTTCTACCTCAACCAGGTAAACAGCTACAGCCATGGCGCCACCACTGTGCCCAAGGCTGTCTGCCACAGAGAGGTCAGAGGCTGCCAGCCTGGCCCTGCTCGGCCCTAGCCCAGCCCTGAGCACACACACACAATGACTGCCATTCATTCCCAGCCCTGGCTCTCCTCCTGTCCATCCTGAGTCACCCTGCTCTCTCCCCTCCCTCCTGGCCGGAAGTGCCCAAGTGCCCACGCCTTTTATTTTTCAGCATAACTTGAATATTGAAGATGGAGAAGATCTCAAACATGACTTTGAAAGGCTTCAGCAGGCCATGGAAATGGTGGGCTTCCTACCCGCCACCAAGAAGCTGTAAGTGGGCTGCTGAGCCGCCTATGACAGCCAGTTCCTCTGCAGAGCTGACTGCCAGCTCCATAGAGAGTAGGTGGTGTCCCATATAGAACAGAGGTGAGGGCTGTAGCCATGAGCTGGGAGGCAGCTGTTCCGACAGTTGAAGATGTGCACAGCTGCCATCCTTACACCAGAGAGGCTTTGGGCATGAAGGTCGTATGTTCAACCTCTGCTGCATAGTGAAGCCTAATCTCAAAGAAATAAAGGCAAAATAGAGATGATTGAAAGTTCAACACCAGCCCGATCTCCATAGTGAGTTCAAGACCAGCCAGAGCTAAATAAAACTCTGTCTATTAGCAAACACAAGCAAGCAAAAAAGTTTAAGTTTGCATAATGTGGTGTAGATACTTTCAGTGCTTGAGAAGATGTCAGGTAAGACTAGCCTGGGCTACATAGCTTGATCCCCCTAAACCCAGCAGGACTAGAGTGCCATAGGTAGCAGGTGTGAACCCTGGGTTCTGTCTGCAGCACTGTCTGAGCCAAGTGTGATGGCACTGGCAGCGGGACTGGGAGTGGGTACAGGAGTGTGAAGTGGAGAGCACCCTCAGCCAGGCTACACAAAGCTCTACAGCAGAAACAGATACAGATGACGCAGACTGCAGTAACCTCTTCCTGTCCCAGGATCTTCTCTGTCCTCTCAGCCATCCTGTACCTTGGCAATGTCACCTACAAGAAAAGAGCCACAGGCCGGGATGAAGGCCTGGAGGTTGGGCCACCAGAGGTGTTGGACACCCTATCCAAGCTCCTGAAGGTACCTCCTGTCTCCACCATCCTTTCTTGCTCTTGTTTCCTGGCTGCACAATGGGGCAGCCTGCCTAGCCCAAGACAGTGGCAGCCTCTCACTACAGGGGACAAGTGGGGAACTTCTGTCTGCTGCCTGCTTCCTCGTGTCATCTCTGAGAAGTCCCCTTCTTGCTGTTCTCTGTGTCTGTCTGTGTGTATGTGTGTCTGGCTACATACACTGTGTAGTAGGAGAGGTGCTGGGTTCTACTCTTCCAGAGGGTGGAGCTCAGACCTTAGCACCCTCACATCTGCTGTGACTGCAGCTCCAGGACACTGGAAGCCACTGCCTGCTTTCCAGGGTCTCCTTCATTCACGTGAACATAGCCACACACACAAAATTAAATGTAAAGAAATGAAACCATTTTTTTCTGGGCTGAGGCTGTAACTCTGGTGACAGAGGGCTTGTCTAGTGTGCACAAACCCTCTGTTGCATTCTAGCACCACATAAACCTGATGTGCTGGCACACACTTGTCAGCCCTGCACTTTCAGGGAGATAAGTTCAGGGCCAGCCTGAGCTCTGTGAAACCCTGTCTCCAAAAAAACACAAATTGGGGGCTGGGGATGCTCAAAAGGCAAGAGCACTGGCTGCTCTTCCAAAGGACATAGGTTTGAATCCAAGCACCTATATGGTACTCCACAACCAATCCCAGCAACCTGACACCCTCTTCCGGCAGGCTCAGGCATCAGGCATGCATGTGGTACACATATAGATATTTAGACAAAATACCCATGTACACAAGTTTTTTAACAACTAAATTTAAAATACAGAGTTTGGGGTTAGATGTGGTGGCACAGGCCTGTTATTCTGGCCACCCAGAGACTGAAGTAGGAGGCTCTAAGTTCAAAACCTACCTAGGTACCTCAGTGATGACCCCTGACTCAAAATGAGTATGACAGACTGGGGATGTGGCAGTGACAGATCCTGTGTCCCTGTCACTCTATCAAACTCATAAGCCTGCATATGCAAATACAGCTGGGTGCAGATGTGAAGTGTGAAATCATGTTCCTATTTCATGTATAGCCAGTCTCTGCTGGTTCTCACCTGGGGAGACTTTTGTGTCGAGTAAGAAAATTGTTCATACAACTGGGCACACTCCTGACACCTAGTGGCTGGAGGTTGAAGTACTGCCCCAGCCTTTGGTGCAGAGCATGACTAGTCCAAGGGTTTCCTTTTTTAAAAACAAAAGAACACTGCTGGTGACAGAACTGCAGGGCCTGGAGCCGACTAGATGAATCTTCAGTCTTGTGCTGCTGAACCAGTGAGGTCTATTGCTCACCCTTCTGGGTTTTTTATTTATTTTTTACAGTCTCACTCTAGCTGGCCCAGAACTCAGATCTGCCTGCCTCACCTCCTGAGTTCAGGGATTAAAGGCATACACCACCACAAATGGTCTTGTGAGGGGTTTGCCTTTAGGTTTTAGTTAGTTAGTTAGTTAGCTAGCTAGCTAGTTAGTTGGTTAGTTAGTTTTAATGTTACTTACCTGCTTATTCTTGAGACAGGTATGAGCTCACTATGTAGTTTTGGCTTGCCTGGATCTCACTGTGTAGACCAGAGTGGCCTTGAACTCAGAGATCCACTGGCCTCTTCATCCCCAGTTCTGGAATTTAGAGTAAGCCACCATACTTTGGGAACTGGTTGTTTATTTTTGTTTCTTAAGATTTTTTTCACTGTGTGTGTACATGTAGGTGTGTTTATGTACGTAGTAGGCAGGAGGGTGCCAGGTTTTTCGGAGGCCCTTCCCAGTCTGGCCTCTGCTGTTGATCCTGCCTCCCCTAGTTCTCTAGACAAGTGCCTCACCTTCCCACCCTTCTCTCCCAACCCTGGAAATAGGTAAAGCGGGAGACCCTGGTGGAGGTCCTAACCAAGAGAAAAACGGTTACGGTCAATGACAAACTCATCCTGCCTTACAGCCTCAGTGAGGTGAGTGTGAGCCCAGGCCAGGGCTTCAGCCCTGCAGAACCAGAGCCACGTGGGCAGCTCCTGCCAAGCCACAAAGCAGAAGCATCCAAACAGTCCCTTCTTCTGCACACACACACCAGAGAGCTTGATGTATAAGTTGGGTACAGTGTGAGGTTAGCAGTAATGCCTCATCAGAAAAGACTAGAAATAACAACCGCAGCGCACCAGTCACAGGGGCATGGCCTCATGGCTCAGAGTACAGATGTCTTCTACAGTTCGCATTCTCATTTTAAGAAGTCTTTTTCAGCTTATGTTAACTGCCAACAGTTACTTTTTTAAAAAAATTGGTTAAAGACAATTTTACTCTATACCATAGGCAGGCCTTAAACTCGGAACAACTTCCAGGGTGACCAGAGCATGCCACTGTGCCCCACTGCCCAGACCATCACTAGATAGCATTATTCTTCATTGAACTCAGGCACTGCAGTACAGGGCAGAGCTTGAAGACTGAGTGATAGTAGGCAGGTAGCAGTTCACCCCTAGACCCACTGGATAACTACATGAACCTGACCCAGATGAGGTGCAGGATCTCAAGATGCATCCAGGCTGCATCACAAGTGCTCAGAGTTTTTTAAAGTAGAGTTGTTAATTTCTGGAATTTTCTGGTCGAGGTAGCTCCAGATATCCGAAAGTGTAGATAAGTAAGGGGCCAGAAATGGAACCTGAGGCATTCCCTCAATGTTTCCAGATGCTCAGTGGCCATGCCACGCCAGCATGCTCTGAAACCTGTCCCCCAATTAGGTTTTGTAAATAAAGTTTTATTGACATCGCCATACTCATCATTTACATCCGGTCCAGTGCTGCTTCTGGCTGCAGCTGCAGTGCTTAGTAGCTACAACAGAGCCCTTTAGACCCCAAAAGCTGAGAGCATCAACCACTTGCCTTGTTTGAGAAAGAGGTGACTGACCCCTGTGCTTGAGGTGGCCTTTCTGTGACCCTCAACCCATAGTTCTCTGTGCCATCCTCTCCATTTGCTGTTCTCTTCCTGGTACATTTCCCTTAGCTCTTGACATGTCCAGAGCATTGTGGCTTGCAAATTGAATTTGGACGGCACCAGGAAAGGACCTGATAGCAGGGTGTGGGAAACCTCCTATAGGAACCCTGCCCAAGGGAATCAGCCTACATTTCCAGCAGGGACCATGGACAGTGAGCCTTTGTGGGCCAAGGTACCTCTTGACATGACTTGACCTCTCTGCAGTGTACCCAATCCATGTGTGGCTCAGATGTCCCCCAGAGAGGCTGTGTAAGTGTCCCCAGCAGAGGCAGCAGTTGGAGGCAGATGTCTGCATGCATGGGTAGAGGGATAGAGTAGGCACTCCTACAGGAGTTCTGAGAAGCACTTCCTCAGTAGTTCCACGGCCATGTGGGCGGCATGCCATACCATGTGCCCATGCTGTGTGCCCATGCTGTGCTGCAGCCCCAGGCTCTAAGCCTCCTCGGCTTCTATGTCCTGGGGCCAGGGTAGGATTAAGCAGACTTCAGCAGGAAGAAGGTGAAAACCCTGGTTGAAGGCTAGGGATGGCACAGTCATAACATACCTGTACATGAGACCCCAGATTCAGAGCCTTATAACACCTGTGACAAGCCAGCTGTGGTGACACGCATCTGCAATCCCAGCCCATGATGGGGTAGAGGCAGTAGGATCAGTTGTTTAATTATCCTTGGCTACATGGCAAGTTTGAAGCCAGCCTGGGCTACGTGAGACTTTGTCTATAAAAATAAGACAAAACTAGGTCCTGACTGTCAGCTCCAGAGCCTGCCCCTGGCATGCTTGCCCTCCCCAGGTAAGAAACCCTCTGTCCACAGGCCGTAACTGCACGGGACTCCATGGCCAAGTCTCTGTACAGTGCCCTGTTTGACTGGATTGTGCTGAGGATCAACCACGCCCTCCTCAACAAGAAGGACATGGAAGAGGCTGTTTCCGTGAGTGGCCAGGCCCTGAGCTGGGCAAGAATAAACCCTGACCTTGGAACAAGCCATGGGGGCTAGGAACCCGTGGAATCTCTGCAGACACCAGAGCTGGCAGAGGACTCTTATCCTCTACAGCAGCAGTTCTCACCCTGTGGGTCCTGGATCAGATCTCCTGCATGTCAGGTGTCTACATTACAGTTCCTAACAGGAGCAACATGACAGTCATGAAGCAGCAGTGCAATAATTGTATGGTTGGGGTCACCACAACACGAGGAACTGTAGTAAAGGGTCACAGCATTAGGAAGGGTGAGAACTTCTATTCTACAGAAACCCAGGCCTCTTCACTCCATGCCTGGAAGTGTGATAAGCTAGGTTTCACCCCCAGCAATGCCAGCATGCGGGCTCCGGGCTCTAGGTTCCACCCCAATACTTACTGGATATGTGCAGGCCTGGTTCCATCAAGAAGTAGTAAAGGAACCATTTGTAAAGAACAGTGGGTACCAAGCTGGTCAGGACAGCACATCCCCACTTATGTAGCCCCTCTCAGGGGGCTAGTCTTCCCAGGAGGCCCTGGCTGTAACCACACCTTGTCTCCTAGTGCTTGTCCATTGGCGTCCTGGACATCTTTGGGTTTGAGGACTTTGAACAGAATAGCTTCGAGCAGTTTTGCATCAACTACGCCAACGAGCAGTTGCAGTACTACTTCACCCAGCACATCTTCAAGCTGGAGCAGGTGAGAGCAGACACCTATTCCCCACCCCAGCCCAGCCATCACCCTGAAAGTCAGCGGTGTCCCTTAGTATCAGTGGGCAGGGCCTGGGGACCACAGGTTCCTAGACTTCAACGCTATGTCTTTGAACTCGGTGCCATGCTCAGCTGTCTCTGCAGCAAGGCAGCAGTGTGCACATTCTGTCGTGTCATTTGTGTGAGTCTCCAGGTGATCAGAGCATGTCCCCGTGTTCTTTTCCTTTTACCATGTTAGCCTTTCTGAGGAGGCAGGACTCACAGGAATGGGAGGCAGCCACATGCACATTCTGCCTCCTCTGAGGCTCTGTCCCACTTACACACCTACACTCCAACCTCCTGACCCCACCCCACCCCTCGGGCTCTGTAGACCTGCTTTCTGTCTTTATATATTTGGTGACACTCCAGTCCTTGGTCAGTAGAGTCATACAGTGTTCATTCACTTTTGCACTGACTTAGGAGAATGGCCTCCCTGTTCAAGTGTCAGCATCCCATTCCTATGTAAGGCTGAATAATATTCCAGTGCATGGCTGGACCATGTTGAATTTATGCAGTCACCCATGGCTTTTATATTTTTGGCTTGTAAAAACACATGTACAAGTCTCCAGTCACCCAAGAGGAGAGTTTCTGGAGCCTGCCACAGCTTTCTGAACTGTCTGAAAGACCATCCTTCTGTCCAATTTATAGGGCACCATTTCTCCATTGTTCACATAGCCTGAGGGGATCCATGGGGCTAGACCTGGTTTCTCCTCTGGGTCATACACACTGCCACACTAGCCCTAGCATCTTTCTGCATTGCAACGAAAAGTTGAGAACCCAGATGGACGCCAACTTACTTGCTCAAATGGAGAAAGTTTCTCCTTGCCTGCTTTGAGACTAGGTCTCATGCAGCCCAGGCTGGCTTTGATCTCATCGTTAGTGAAGATGGCTATGAACTCCTGGTTCTCCTGCCTCAGACTTCTCTGAGTACTGGGTGACAGGTGTGCACCACTCTTAAGTCCTGCCGCTGGGACAAGAATGAGCAGAGCCAACTCTAAAGCATGCACTTTGCTGGTGTTGGCAATGGCTGACTTACGCGTCCTGTCTTCCTTGCCCGTGGCTTTGCTCTTTGTTGCATGCCATCCTTCCTCCCTGCGATGCATAGGGGAAACTGAGCCTGAGAATGTTAGAAAGAAGTCTGCTTACTTCATGGGCTGGAGGCTGTTAGGTCCCTGCTTCAGCAGGTGAGGTTCAAGCTAGAAAGCATGTGACTAGACCAGGACAGAGCTGCCATGGCAGGAACACTTGTCGCTGGGCTCTCAGAAGGCCAGATGGACAGGAATTAATTCATCCTTGGGTATGTAGTGAGCGCGAGACCAGGCTGGGCTCCATAAAAATGCCCCAGCGCTGTGCATTACTCAGCACGTGTGGACAGGTATGTTTATATGGATGTATGTTCCCTCCCACATGGTCAGCACTTATCCAGGGACCGTGAACAGTCCATGCATACATACATACATACATACATACATACATACATACATACATACAT
>NW_021619779.1:386816-408796 GCF_004785775.1 Grammomys surdaster | reverse complement strand
CATACATACATACATACATACATACATACATACATACATACATACATACATGTAAGCCCATGAGTGGAAGCCAGAAGACAGCTTGCCCCATTGGTTCTCTCTTTTTACCATGTGGTTCCCGGTTATCAGTTGAGGTTATCAGGCTTGACAGCAAGCCCCTTTAACTGTAGAACCATCTTGTTGGCTGCCAATCAGCTTTGAATAGAAACACTTCTTTGCACAAATTATATCCACAGTGGGAATGTTTAGGCTCATTGTTCTCATGATTCCTTCAGCAATAGAGCAGCATCATTTACACTGCTGTAGGAGTTACAGTACATGCAGATGTCAGGAGAGCTGGAGGCGTGTGGCTCAAGAGTAGAGCCCTGTCTAGAATCCCCAGTGAGGGAATGGGGGTGGTGCCCCTGCTGAGCTTGAGCAAGGCCCTCAGTTCTGAATCCAAGGCAGCGAGTGCCCTCCTTAACCTTCCTCGCCTTGCAGGAGGAATACCAGGGTGAGGGCATCTCGTGGCACAACATTGACTACACCGACAACGTGGGATGTATCCACCTCATCAGCAAGAAGCCCACTGGCCTCTTCTACCTGCTGGACGAGGAGAGCAAGTGAGCATCCCTGCCCCATCCGTTCTGCCACATGCCAGTATGGAACAAGTCAGGTCCCCTGAGCTGCTCAGCTTCTCACACTCATCTTTCCAGTCCATGGGCATCGCTTCTGCCTAGGGCTTGTCCAGCATGCTCTGTAAACGACGGGCACACGGCTTACCTGTGCTAGCTGAGCACATCTTCAAGGGCTGCTCAGCACGCAGCTCACCATATCCTGAGCAAGACTAGGGCTGTGCAGAGCCACCAGTGTGTGTCCTGGGGGAAAGGGAGGAAGGCATCTCGGTCACCCAGCTGCCCTTGCAGAGATCAGGTGGCTTTGACTTTGTTGCTGTGGTTGTGATGACTAGTCTTTTCCCTCTCATGGTCCTGGACACTGTATACTCCAAATCAAGAGACTGTCAAAGCCTTAGTGTCCCACTCCATGACAGGTTCCTCTAGAAGCAACAGGAGAGACCAGAGGAGCTATCCCGGTGCTGGGGCAGGAGGCTCCTCACCATACAGAGGCCAAGAAGTAGAGAGGCAGGTGAAGCTCCTGCCTGCTGTGGCCAAAACCCTAGGTTCCATCCCTAGCGACACATAATGTACCTGTCCTTCTGGCACCTGGGAGATAGAGACAGGAGGATCAGAAATCCAAGGTCATTCTTGGGTACATCTTACATCAAGGCCAGCCTGGGCTACATAAGACCCTATCTCAAAAACAGAAGCCAAGAAAAGGTGTAGAGTCCCAGAATCCTCTTCAGCTTTTTATCCTTAGCATCCTGACTTCTCCCACAATGCCCAACTCCTGAGAGTCCTAGAACCCTGCTGCAGACCTGTCTGCACCTTAGGCCAAGTCTCCCCAGGGAAACAGACCTCAGACAGGAGAAAAGGAGCCAGCACTTGACTGGCAGCTGCACAAGCTCGGCTCTGTCTGAAGCACCTGAGAAAAACAGCTAGGAGCAGGTGTTTTTCTGTAGGAGCCTGTGGCTGCCTGCTACAGGCAGTGTGACAGGGCAGTCACATGTCAGGCTGTGGTACATTTATTAGGTGTGGTGTATTGTTCACCAGCAGGGGTAGCAGGCGTGCACTGTGCATGCAGAAGTTAAGAAACTTTGTTGTTGACTTGTTTCTCTCCCTCAGTCATGTGCTTCCTGAGACTCAGGTCATCAAGCTTAGTGCTGAGCCATCTCACTGGCTTTGACTTGAGTTTCCTGAAACAGCCATGTTAACATTTATCACTGCAACATTTTCTCTTTTCTTTTCTGGTTCGTGTATGTGTGTGCGTGCACGTGCGTGTGCACACTCCCAAGGCAGTGAGTGCCCCAACTCCCAGACCTTCTTCCCAACCTGAGTGGTTATGTCTCCTCTACCAGACAGACGTCCTCCCCCACCCAGCTGTCCAGCTGTGGAGCCCTGGGGCTGGGCATCTGCCACACATTTGGCACTGCCTGTGTTTCCAGTGAGGCTGGGACCAACAAGGTGTGCCAAAACCCACAAGGTGTGCCAAAACCCAGGGCAGTGTTTCCCTCCCTGGAGGCAAAATAGCCAGGTACAAGCAACCTCTTGCTCCATCTGCCTCCCTCCAGGGGCAGATCAGAGCCTGGCTTCGCCTGTTAGGCCGTGCTCATGCTCCCTGTGAGGAGCAGGTGCCTGATGCCACAGCTCCAGGGCACTCATCCAGGTACACGTGGATCCAAAACTAGAGGCTCTGGTGTGGGGTCTGAGATGCTGCATGGGAGATTGATAGAAGCCAGCAAATCTGGTCAACAGTAGAGGGGAGAGCACAGTCAGCCTATGGAGTCTACGAGGGGTCAGGAGGCCCAACAACTCTGTTAACCCTGTAGTCCCACATTTGTCGTATGGATGTGTCCAGTACATGGTGAGAAGCTGACAATGGGCCAGCTCGATGGCTCAGTCAGTTTAACAATGACTGCCAGCAGGCCTGAAGGTCTGAGTTCAATCCCCCAAGGTCCACAAGGTGGATGGAGAAACCCAACTCTTACAGACTGACCTCCACACATGCCAAAAGTGTGAGAGTGTGTGTGTGTGTGTGTGTGTGTGTGTGTGTGTGTGTGTGTGTGTGTTTGCGTGTGAGCCCATGCCTGTCATTAGCCTCTCCTCAGCAGCCCAGGTCCCTTTTCACTTCACTTTGCACTCAGTGTGGGCTCTTAGCTGAGTGTGTCCATGTGTCCACTCCTATCCACAGCTTCCCACATGCCACAAGCCACACTCTGCTGGCCAAGTTCAAGCAGCAGCATGAGGACAATAAGTACTTCCTGGGCACACCAGTCCTGGAGCCCGCCTTCATCATCCAGCACTTCGCAGGCAGAGTGAAATACCAGATCAAGGTAGGCTCAGCCTGATACCCACACTGTTCTCTGACCCTTTGCTGTTACTCAGTTGGGACAGCACATTCTTGGGTGCTTGGAATCATCCCAGACTCCAGTGCCAGTTGAGCCAGGATTGCAGAGTGTTACTGGGACCCATCTGGATATAAACCTTTCAGCCCTTTACTTTTGGGGCATCCATGGGCTCAGAGGGGGTGACCAACCACTCCCACCTCACCAGGACTTCCGGGAGAAGAACATGGACTACATGCGGCCTGACATCGTGGCACTGCTAAGGGGCAGTGACAGCTCCTATGTGCGCCAGCTCATCGGCATGGACCCGGTAGCTGTGTTCCGCTGGGCTGTACTTCGTGCAGCCATCAGGGCCATGGCTGTGCTGCGGGAGGCTGGGCGCCTGCGTGCAGAGAGAGCGGAGAAGGCAGCAGGTAGGGGCGGAGGGCTGCCCTCCCTGTTGCCAACCCTGGGAATAAGCAACATGGTTGACAGGCAGCTATAGCTCATTCTAAAGCTACTTGGGAAACAGTCAGCAGAGTCATGACTTGGGGCCAGATTGAAGTTAGTGAGGATCTGTTTCCAGGACTGAAGAGGGCTGAGGTACAGCTCAGCCAGTAGTGCCCCTGCCCAGAATTCCCCATTGGAGAGCTGCCTAGGATTCCCCCAGTGGAGGCTTGGAGGCAAGACATGGGGTAGAGCCCCTGCCCAGGATCCCTCCTTGAGGGTGAGGCTGGGACTTGATTGGGGTAGAGTGCATGCATAGCATGTAAAAGATCTTGTGTTCAGTTCCAGTTTTCTCAAAAGGAGAAAAGAACTGACTGCTTATTCCACAGAAGTAACAGCTTAGTGCTGTGCTTGAGACCTCGCCAAACAGTGTATGCTCACTTTGTACCCAGCAGGTATAAGTAGCCCTGTCACTCGAAGTCACATGGAAGAGCTACCAAGAGGAGCCAATACCCCTTCAGAAAAACTGTACCGGTGAGCGAGACTTCAGTTTGTTCTACCCCAACCCTGTGAGGTGTCATTGTTTACACTGTTGTGGAGCCTTACACTGCCAGCCAGGGTCCTTACGGCCCTGAGTAAGCCCTCGGGTGGCTGAATGGACTCAAAAGGCCCTGAACAGAAAAGCCCTTGCTTGGACCTTTCTGTACCCCAAAAGGTGGGTCCTGGGATGACATCTGCACTGGGGAGGAGGAGTCAGCACAGACAATGTCTTCAGTCCCCGGGCTTGAGGGGGTAAGGGGCCTTTGCAACTGCAGAATAACACTGAGGAAGAGATGGTCTCCCAGCCTGAGGGAGGTGTCACTGTAAGCTGGACTCTGGAGTCCTGCGTTCTGTCTCAAGGACTGAGAAGAACAGGGATACTTCTTCCCTTACCATTCTCTTGACAGCTGAGTACCTTCCGCTAAGTTTTTCCTTCAGTCATTGCAGAGGCACTTAGTGAGCCTGGGCAGTGACCCAGGCCCTCCACGTGGCTCCCGGAAGGTATAAAAGTGTACATGAGCTGAGTTGGGAGTGCTGGCCTGTGCTTGCAGCTGATTGGGGGACCGGGGCAGAATTGAAAGAACAAGGCTGACCTGGGCTGCAGAAGGAGACCCTGCAGACAGTAAAAGGTGTGCGTCTGTGTTGTGGCACTGGCCTTGCACAAATGAGCCTCTGGGTTCACTGTCCTGCACGTCACTTGGCATGTGGCAGGTCAGCCATGTCCCAGCAGCCTTGGAGCAAGGAGAAAGCAACCCTTGGATACGGAAATGGTCACGGCAGGCATGGCTGTACACACCTGTCTTCCTGGCTGTACAATAATAGCCTAAAGCAACAGGATTGTGACTGAATCTATCTGGGCTGCTGAGCAGGGCCCTGAACCAAGTCAGGTGTTAGGATCCTGCAGGGACCATGTAAAGGAGAGGCCTCAACCCACACAGTGTCTCCATGTAAGTGGCCCATACCTGGCTAGCCTGTGTCAGTGCCGTGTGTCTGCTGGCTTCACTGAGCTTCTCCCTTGCAGCTGCACAGGGCTAGACTTCTCCTTTGAGCGCTCTGAGGAGCTGGATGTTAACGCTTTTGAGGACATCATGGCTTTCTATGAGAGCAGGAAGTAAGTAGCAGCCTTCGCACCAAGACCAGGGAGGCACAGGCCAGGGCCACCATCTGGGAGCTCAGAGCAGCATCCTTCCTGGGGACACACTGCCACTTTTGGCCAGGTCAGGGCATATGTGGAGCTGGTAGGAGCCCCTGCTCTGAGCTCTCTACACAGGAAGGCTGCGCAGGAAGTAAAGGGACCCATTAACACTGTGTCACTCGTGTCATTTTTTGCTCTTGTGCCTCCCTGGAGGGTGAGGGAGCGGAGGTAAGTATGGCATCCATCCGGGCATGAGGCACGGTGCATGTATCACAGAACGGGGGTGCACACAGGGCAACCTTCAGGCCAACTGTCAGAGCCTAAACATGCTTTTAAAATGACGGGAGTGAGGCTGGCAAGATGGCCCAGTGGGTAAAGGTGCTTGCCACAAGGCCTGCCCACCTCATTTGAATCCATGAATCCACATGGTGGAGAGAACCTCTTCCAGCAACCTCTGACCTCCACACACACACCCTCAAACACGCATACCTGCATCTACACACATGCATATGCACACAAATACTCGCTCTCACTTGCACACACAGATACAAACACACGAGCACTCTCAGACACATGCGCACAAACATAGAAGTAAGTAGTGAATAGCAAGTGAGAATCAGAGCGAAGCTCAGTAGCGGAGCAGCTGCCCAGGGTGTGTGCGGCCTGGGACACCGTGCTGGCAGATGTGTGGGCTGCAGAAGCGGCTCAGTGTTGTTGCAGAGGACCCACCTGCCAGTGTTCTCATGGCCAGCTCACAATTACCTGTAGTTTCAGAGCCACATATTCTGACCCTCTCTTTCAGCCTCCATGGTCACCACACATGTGTTTACAACTCCATAAGTATCTCCACATTTATGCCCTAGAAAGAACAGTCAAATGTCCCCATGTCTGGACAGATTGGTCCCTTGGGGCTAGAAAGAGGCAGTGTGGCCACCAGCTGGGAAGTACCAGACAATGAGGGGTCTCTGTGGGCAGCAGGGAGATCAACTCTGGGCCATACTCTACAGACTCATCCAATTTCATACAAATCACAAAAGCTCATACATACAAGATTCCAGCTGGCCGAGCAGCTCAGGAGAGAGGTACTTGCTGCACACCTGATGCTCTTGCATTTGCTCTCCAAGTCACCACAGGACAGAAGAAAAACTGGTTATGTGGAGCTGTCCTCTGTCCTCCACAGGCTGTGGCATATCCCCTGAGATACAAAGAAAAGCATTTTAAAAAATAGAAGACTGTGGCACTTAAATGATGGCCCACAGTATGGCGCATTTGCTGTTGTACTAGAGTCTGGATCCCAACACCCACATGGGCTAGTCACAAATGCTAGTCACTCCAGGTCTGAGGCACACAGCACCTGCTCTGGCCTCTAGCATACCTGAGCCCCTGTCCACATGTACACACCCACGTGTATGATCGTATGCACACTCATATACACACATGTGCACACACACATAAATAAAATTCTTCTAAAAAAAATCTGGGAAAGCAAATGTTAATTCTGTGAGTTCAAGGCCAGCCTGTTCAGCATATCAAGATCCAGGCCAGCCAGGGTCCTGTCATAAGCCTATGGTCCCCTGAGCTTAGGAACAGTAGCTGTTCCTGGCCTAGTCCTCACCCTGAGGAAGGACATGATGGTCACCCACCCTCACACCCCGTCCTCAAATGCATGTTTTGTCTCCTGTGGCCTAGGGACACCCTGATGGGCACTGGAACTCCAGGTGGTGGGATGCATTCTAACTGTTATTCTCTCTGTCACTGGGTCCCCTTCTGGCCCCCAGCGATTTGCATAACCAAATCATCAAGAGCCTCAAAGGACTGCCATGGCAGGGCGAGGACCCGCGGAGGCTTCTCCAGTCCCTCAGTCGGCTCCAGAAGCCCCGCACCTTCTTCCTGTGAGTCCCCCAGCTCCTCTGAGTGCAGCAGCCACCACTGGCTGCTCCTCCACATGATTGGCCACTAACATTCCCTCATCCCACCCCTAGCACTGCCTCACAGTCCAGCCTTCAGCCAGCCGCTGCTGACCAGCCCTAATGTCCCTGACAGCTCCCTGAGCTGAGCAGTACTCCTCTGTGAGGAGATTCCTGCTTTGCTGCTGACCAAGTCCTATCCACCCTGGCCAGCTTGCAGAGCACAAGCCTCAGCCTTTGCCTGCTGTGACCTTGTTGTGAAGCCCATGGAAGCAAGGAACATGTAAAGTTGGGGACCAGTCATAGGCATGGGCCCTACTCCACCCCTGTCATATTTCACTGAATTCCCTTGGGGTTCAGCATTTCTCTGAAAAAGGGGGTGATAAGTCTCAAGACCCTATGTTCTGACCTAGCACCACTGAGGTGATGAGTCAGGGCACCCACAGTCCCCAGCCACAGTCTGGTGGAGAATAGCACTTGTGCCCAGAGGAGCCTGACTTTTTAGTCCTTCCCCTTAACTCCACCCTGGAGCCAGGGTCTCGCCATGTTGTCCAAGCTGGCCTCCAGCCCTTGACTCAAGGATCCACCTGCAGGTGGAGAGCTCTCAGCACTTGAGAACGCTTGCTACTCTGTTGCTATCACCAGTGTTGAGTGACTTTCCTCCTCCAGCCTCCATAGGCACTGCACTCATGTGTGTGCACACATTTATACATACTTAAAACAGAAATCTTCAGAGAATCCTCCTGCCTCAGCTCTGGGAGCAGCTGGGGCTGCAGGCACTTGCCACCGTATCCTAATGTGATTTTTGCATGTTTCTCTGTTGCTTTCTTTTAACCCACATTGAGATGCAGTTGAGGGCTGGGGTGTGGCTCGGAGACAGCAGAGGTTTAGCATTCACAGCCCTAAGGCCTGAAAACACACAACAGCTCCTGGCCACATGCATGGTGAGCAGGGTTCTTGTGTGCTCTAGCTTTCCATGTCATTCCCAGATACAGTGGCACTTGCCCAAGCACACCCAGCCTAAACAAGGCGAAGGCAAGAGGATTGGGTTGGGATGGGGATGAGGTATTACATGCCTGTCATTCTGACACTGGGATGCTGGAGGCGGGAGGATCAGGAGTTCGTATTTCTCAGCTACATAGCACATACAGGCCAGCCTGGGCTACATGAGACCCTGTGTCTTAAAAGAATTCCACTGTGAGACCACCAGAACCCTGGACCATGGAGCTGGCTTCAGTTTTCCTTTCCAGCATCAGAAACTCTGGAGCTGGGTGTGGCTCTGAAACAGGCCGTCTTCTCAGTATATGGAAGGCCTTGGGTTCCATCCCCAGCATGGCATACTAATAATAAATTCCCTGAAGACAATTTAGTGAGGAGCCACCAGGCCTTGTTCTTTGTAGGTCTCTGCTCCACCAGTGGAGAGCTGACCTAGCACAGTAGGGTCAGTCGCTCAGTGCATCAGGGCACCTTAGGGCCTCGGTGCTGTGTGCTTGGCTGCTGGTTCACTTTCTCACTGCTACAGATACCTGGAGCCTCCAGCACATTCTGCACCCTCAGAGGGAGCAGAGCCCTCAGTGCGGAAGGCAGGAGCTCGCGGGAGTCTAGGGAGTCGGTGGCGGCCTTGCTGCATTTGTCCTCTCTCTCTGTCTCTCTGGATCTAACCTGCAAGGCGTGGCTTGCTGAACTAACAAGACCCCCAGCTCTGTTACCCTCACATTCACACCATTTTTAATATTTTGACAGGAAGAGTAAAGGTATCAAACAAAAGCAGATCATTCCCAAGGTAAACCCGCACCCGCAGATGGCACCGCCACATACGGCTCGAGAGCACCTTTCTCAAGTCACCCTGAGACAGGGAGGAGGGAGAGAAACACTGAGCTTCTGGGACCTCTTTCCTTCTCCTGCTAACTCTCTAGTACAAAGCTAGTGGCTCAAGTTAGGGAGCCCCTGCCTAGACTCCCTCAGTGAGGAGCTGGGGGCGTGGCTGAGGAGCTCCTACCTTATATCTCCCAGTGAGGGGTTGGAGGTTGTGGCTCAGGGATAGATCCTCTAAGAGTTCCCCAGTGAGGGGGTGGAATGCAACCCCTGCTTAGCTTTTATCAGCCCCTGGGTTCCCAGCACTAAAATCAGATTCCTTACTGTGACTTTGTAGTGTTTGGGGTTTCATCAGAGTTGGACCTCTATGGGCTCCTTTATTAGGCAGGAGCAGCTGAGGCACTCTCAGGAAGCTGTGAGTGAGTGGGGGGAGGAGCCAGGCTCCACTCATCTCAAGTCTGCCCTTCTAGTGTTTCAGCTGGACCCCTGAAGGGTCCTCCCCCACCCCAGAGCTGGTGCTTCCCACAAGCCACCCAGCATGAACCAGGTGCTGCCTGTGAGGCGCCTGTAGGACCAGGCAAGCGGCAGTGCCCTACAGACTCTCAGTCTGGTTTAGACACTATCTGCCCTCAGTGTTCACAGTGGGAAGTTCCCAGGACCTTTGGGTAATGTGGGTGTGCAGGCACCTCTGTCTATGGAGCCTAGGCACAACCTGCCACAGGCTGGACCTTCTCTGGGGGACTTAGAGGCCCTTACAGAGTGACTTCACTATGCATGCCACCATGCTGTGTTGAATAAGGACGAGACATGAGAGTCTGTGACAGGGTATAGGGCACACACTTGTCCCACCCTGGAGACAAGGCTACTGTGGGCTATGGTCATCAAGAGCAAACAGGTGCAGTATGGAGTTTTTGTTTTGTTTTGTTTTAAATATGGTCAGTAGCTCTTGTCCAAAATTCTGTAGAGCAGAAGCCGCTGATATCTTGACTTTAAGCACTCGGAGACATTTACATATATACAGTGAGGTGTGGAGATGGGTGTGGTCTATGTACGGAATGTGTTCTCCTTTCACCTTAGACTCATAGCCGTAGACTCTTGCAAGTATATATGTGCATGCCCAAAAGACTTGTCATACAGGAGCTGAGGAGATGTCTCAGAGGGTAGAGGTGCTGGCTGCCGAGCCTGACCACTGAAGTTCAGTCCCCGGGAACCACATGCTGGATGGAGGGAACCAACTCCTGCAAGTGGGTCTCTGACCTCCGCACATGCACATATACAATACAGTTTTTAAAAAATAAAGTTTTATTTTTAAAGTATAAGGTTATGCATAGTGATGCATGTCTGTCACTCCTCTAGGAAGATATGAGGCAAGGGACTTGTTAATTGCAGGCAAGGCTACAGAGCAAAACTGTCCCATAAATGAAAAGTTGAATGCAAGAGTTGCGACCACCATATGCCTGTCCTCTCAGCATTTGGGAGCTGGGGATGAGGAGCTTGGGCCATCCTGGGCTATATGGTCCTCTCAGCATTTGGGAGATGGGGATGAGGAGCTTGGGCCATCCTGGGCTATATGGTCCTCTCAGCATTTGGGAGATGGGGATGAGGAGCTTGGGCCATCCTGGGCTACATGAGACTCTTTCAGGGAAAAAATCACCAGTCACTTGAAACCCTGTTGCTTTCAGTTTTGGGGTTCAAAGGCATGGAATCCATATACCCTGGGAGCTGGTGGCTTATGGTATAACAGGCCCCTATCCTGACCATGGGAGATGTGGTGGGTCCTGTCACCAGCTCAAGCTGGCATGTGAGGTCTGAGGGACTTGAACCCTGGCCCCCTGTCCTGAGGATGAGGATGTGTGGAGGAGCAGGAATGGCAGGCAGTGGCCTGTATCCAGGCCATGCTCTCCCCAGAAGCCAGCGGCCCCTGTAGGTTATGGGGAGCAGGCCCAACCCTGTGTGTCTGTCCTAGAACCTGCTGGACTCTCGGTCCCTGAGGTTCATCATCAGCATGACACTGCACGACCGGACGACCAAGTCGCTGCTGCATCTGCACAAGAAGAAGAAGCCCCCCAGCATCAGTGCGCAGTTCCAGGTGGGTACTGTAGCTCAGCAGGGCCCCTCCAAGTCGGTGCTATTCCAGGCCACAGTCCCAAAATGTGCTTATAGGTGTGTGACATCATTTATGTGCCCTAGGTACAACACCACCCCTGTTTGAAAACCACCAAGATAAAAAGGGCGTCACTAGTTAGCAAGTCAGTCGCCAGGGCTTTGAGCATGTTCTGAGGTCATGACTCTTTTTTTCCCTGGCTTCCAGGAAACTCAGAGACATTTTTGTTGTTGTCATTGTCTGTTGAAACAGGGCCTTGTGTCCTCCAAGTCGGCCTCAGATAGTCAATAATGCTCTTACCTTACCTCCCAAGTGTGAACTAAATCTTTGTTCTTATGATGCTGGGGATGGAGCCCAGGCTCTCCAGTGCTCTGTGGAGGCTGAGGATGTAACTTGGGTAATGTGTGTGCTTGGGATGTATTCAGCCCCAGCCCTGCAGAAACAGAAAGAGAAAGGAAGGGGAGACAGCAGCTAACTCCTTACTCCCCTCCAAGGCCGATGCACTGAGCTCTTGACTCTACTGCCTCACCCCTGCAAAATGCCAGCTGTGTAGTCCCCCACCCCAAAAGAGTCTTTGGTCAGCCATGGGGCCCCTACAGCTGGAGCTACAAAGCCGTTGGTCAACTTCATACAGCAATGGTGTCCTGGCCTTCCCCAGTGAGCCATACACCTGGTCAGCAATCCCATGTGCATTCCCTCTTCCTCCAGACATCTCTTAACAAACTGTTGGAGGCACTGGGCAAGGCCGAGCCCTTCTTCATCCGCTGCATTCGCTCCAATGCCGAGAAGGTAAGTGCAGGCCAGCATGTGCAGGACCCTGTGGGGCCCACAGAGTATGAAGGGGTCAGACCTTGGCCCCAGGCTAGGGCCTAGAAAGCCATAGGCAGGAACTGGGACTAGCACTCAGTGGGGAGAACCTCTATCCCACAAGAAACCGCAGGGTCCATCCACAGCACCGTGTAGCCATCCCAGTACTGAGGAGCTGAAGTTAAAGACCATCACTGGCTACGGAGTGAGTGTAGGCTCGCCTAGGCTACATGAGATCCTGCCTCCAAAAAAAAGGTTGGGGCAGAAGGAGCTTTAACCAGCAGGGGTGGCCGTCCACATGGTGACCCCAGAGCCTCTGAGCAGTGTGCTCCTCCTTTGCAGAAGGAGCTGTGCTTTGATGATGAGCTGGTGCTGCAGCAGCTGCGCTACACAGGCATGCTGGAGACCGTGCGCATCCGGCGCTCTGGCTACAGCGCCAAGTACACCTTCCAGGTAGGCTGCCCACGCTGCTGCCTCTGCCCTGCAGGGCAGGGCTCCTCAGCAGACCTGCCTTCCACAACCAAACCTGAAGATTCACGAGCTGACACCAGTCCTGGAAGTCACAGTTGCCTTTGACTGACCATCTTTTTTTTTTTTTTTTTTAAGATTTATTTATTTTATTTATGAGTACACTGTAGCTGTCTTCAGACACACCAGAAGAGGGCATCGGATCCCATTACAGATGGTTGTGAGCCACCATGTGGCTGCTGGGAACTGAACTCAGAACCTATTGAAGAACAGTCAGTGCTCCTAACCGCTGAGCCATCTCTCCAGCCCCAACTGAGCATCTTCTAACCTGATGTTTTGACATGTTTCAGGTTTATTTGTTCAAATTTATTTTGTATATGTATATGCACAAATATACAGGTTAGAGCACATTTGGGGTGATCAGAGGATAGCTTGCAGGAGTCGGCTCTGTCCTCTCACCATATGGGTCCTGGCTCTTGAAATCATGTCAGTCTTGGCCACCAGCACCTTACCTACTGAGCTTTCCCAACTGTCAGAATTGAGAGCAATTCTGACAATGTTATCATAATCAGTGTGCCCAGGAACAGGCAGGATCCTTTCTCTGCCTCCATTACTTAAAAGAAATATATCCGTTATACATGGCAGCTCATGTCTCAGCCCTCAAGAAAGGCAGACAGGAAGCTTGCTCCCTGTGAGTTCCAGACCAGCCTGAGATACAGAATGAGGCTATCCAGACAAAACCATGTAGTGGCTGGGGCTGTGGGTCAGTGGATGGACACACGGTGGGGAGTGTTGTCCTAGCCACACTCAGCCATGCAGTATGCCAGGGCAGTGCCACGTCCACCACTGAAACGCCGCACTCAGGCCGGGAGATGCCTTAGTCGGTAAGTACTGAAGTACAGAGTCGTGACCCCTCATAGCACCCCGGCTCACCTGCAAGTCCAGCCTCAGAAAGCCAAGTCAGGGACCCCCAGAGCAACCCTGCTATTGAGACCAGCTCGGGTTTGACTGAGTGTGACCCTGCCTCAAAGAATGAGGTAGGGAAGCCATGGAGGATGATTCCCTGCAACAGCCTTGGGCCTCCACATTGTGCACATGGATGTATGTCCACACGCAAAACCATGACACATACGCAAGTGGGGGAAAAGCGGTAATGCAATACTCTTATCTACATGGCTTGAGACCAGCTAGCGTTCTGTCCTAGTTATTTTCCTGTGGCTTGATCAACACGATAAGCTACCATAAAGGAAAGGGTTTTGAGTTGGTCTTAGAGTCAGAGGCCATTACTCTATCGTAGTAGAATGAGGTGTGTCATCAGGAAGGCAGAGAATGCACCGAGGGCTCCTGAGCTCGTCCTCAGGACACACCTCCTAAGCCTTGGACCAGTTGGGTCTGTGTTCTCATTCAGACCCTACATATCCTTCACAATGCTAGGCTTTCATGCCTGTGCCTTCACGGTTACATGCCAGGCTGCTGTGGTCACTTGTGCAAACTTCCACTGAATAATAGAATAACAGCCACAGAAAAAGAGAGCTGGGGAGATGCTCTGCAGTGATGAACACAGTTTGGGCTTGCAAGGGAGCTGAGCTGGGGTCCACACGCCTACATACGGTGCTTCATAACATCAGGTGCCTGTAACATCAGCTCCAGATCTGACGCCCTCCCCCGACCTCCATGAGCACTGAACTCATATATGGGGTGGGGTGGCACTGAGCATACCTGATGCCTGGGTTCCACCCCAGCTGTGCCCGCCTCATATGGTTCCTTAGCGCCACACACAAGAAAGGGGACTCGGTCGCCCCCCCTCATAGAGTGACTGCAGCTACCAAGATGCTTATTTACACTGTCCTTCCCTGCCACATGCCAGGACTTCACAGAGCAGTTCCAGGTGCTGCTGCCCAAGGATGTCCAGCCCTGTAGAGAGGCCATTGCTGCCCTGCTGGAGAAGCTGCAGGTGGACAGGCAGAACTACCAGATTGGGAAGACAAAGGTAAGCACCATCACACTCGTGGCTGCCATTCCCGACCCACTAGCACCCAGGTAGGAGCTCACTTCTCAGTACTTTGCACCATGCTCCAAAGGGTCCTGGGCTCTGCAGTAAAGCTCTGACACTAGACCCAAGGCACAATGGGCTCTATCACTCCCTATTTTGGGAGTTAGAGGCAGGGCATCACTTCCTCCCTGGCTCCAGTTGACATCAGAAGATGGAGACATGTGGGAAGGATCGTATGACAAGATAGGCCAGCTCTTCCAGACCCACTCAGTCTACAGGAAATGGCAGGGCCCATGAGAGCCACGTTTAACCTCTTCCTTGGGAGACACCAATGGAGACAACATCTTCTACCACTGGGCCCCACCTCTTGAAGGGTCCTCAGCTCAGTGCCACCACATTGACCCAAGCTGCTAGAGCAAGAATGTTGAGGGATGAGCCACATCCAGTCCTCAGATAGCATGAGGCCAGTTCCTTCCTTGTGTCTCTCAGAGTATGTCAGTGGCTGCCATTAAGTGCCACTCAGCTGCATAGTTACAGTTAGGTCCCTGACAGTTCTAGTCCCAGAGTGAGTCACCTGGGGACCCAGCACTTCCACTCTTGGATGTGTGTCCAAGAGAATGGAAACCACATGTTCCCCAAAACACTTGCACACACTGTCTGAAAGTGAACACAGCGGGACTGCCCATTAGACTAGGTAGGCAGAGTGTGGTCTGTCCATAAAAAGGAATAAACCTGACATACTCCCGCATGCATGAGGAGACATGTTGAGTGATAGAAGCCATCTGTGGAAGGCCATTGGCTTTGAGGTCCCTCTGATAGGAAGTGTCAGGACTAGCACATGCCTGTCAACCAGCCTGGGTTATATAGCAAGACCTAGTCTCAAACAACAAAAAGAAAGGGCTGGGGAGATGGCTCAGTATGTGCTTGTATAATTCATCATGCAAGTACAAAGACCTGAGTTTGGATTTCCCAGACACCAATTAAAAAACTGGGTGGGTGGCACATGCCTGAAATCCCAATGAGAGACCCTATCTCAAAACAGAAGGTATGGAAGCCGCCTGGTGTTAGCCTCTGACCTGTGCACACATGGCAAATGCTATCTTACATGAATTCTGCTTCCTTATATTAAACAATTCCTATTGTTGCTGGTGAGCACACCTGATAAGTCAGAAGGATGAGGGGTGCAAGGCCAGCCTTGGCTACGTAGTGAGTTTGTGGCCAGCCTGGGCTATACAAAAACCTATTTGGCAAAAGCAACATAATATCAGGTCACTGAAGGCCACAGCTGTAGCTCTTAACTACAGGAGCAGTTGATTACATGGCTCTTCCTGCACAGGCTCTGTGAGGCTCTGCAGGCACGCTACCTCTCCTCTGTTCTTGCCCACAGGTCTTCCTGAAGGAGACAGAGCGGCAGACCCTGCAGGAGAGGCTTCATGGTGAGGTCCTGCACAGGATTCTGCTGCTGCAGAGTTGGTTCCGTATGGTGCTGGAACGCAGGCACTTCATGCAGATGAAGCATGCTGCCTTGACCATCCAGGCCTGCTGGCGGTCTTACCGTGTGCGCCGTGCCCTGGAGAGGACACAGGCAGCTGTGTACCTGCAGGCTGCCTGGAGGGGCTACCTGCAGAGACAGGCCTACCACCACCAGAGGCATAGCATCATCCGTCTGCAGAGCCTCTGCCGTGGCCACCTGCAGCGCAGGAGGTGAGAGGCACAGGGCTTCCCACCCTGGAGCATTCTAGAAGCCCAGACGGTCACTCACTAAAAAGCTGCCCAAGATCACTAATACACAGCCAGTAGAGCCTAGGACTGTAGTCAGGGTGTAGGGAGGTGGGGAGAGCTTGACTATAAACAGGCATCTGTAGGCACAAGAGGGGGGAGAAGGTAGTTTCCTCCATGTGCCGCCCAGATTTAGGCCTGGTGGAGGGACGGCTCTAACCAACTCAGAGTACCTCTCCTTTCCTGTGACCCATCCTGAGCATCCAGCCTTACAAGTTGGGAGACCACCACTACCCAAGTGGATAGCGGCTGGGTCCCTGCAGGTCTTGGACAGCCCTTTGCACTCCAGAAGTTACACAGGTGTTCACGTCTGACACTGTATCATGTCTTTCTTTCTACCAGCTTCAGCCAGATGGTGTCAGAGAAGCAGAAGGCAAAGCAAGCCAGGGAGGCTGCAGGAGCAGAGATGTCAGAGGGCGAGCCAGGCCCTGTGGCCTCTGGGGAGCAGCTGTCCAAGCACCCTGTGGAGAACCTTGAGAGCCTGAGTGTGGAGGCTGAAATCTGGGTGAATAACAGGTCCCCAGATGGCACATCACCTAAGAAAGAGACACCAAGCCCGGAGATGGAGACCCCAGCCCAAAAAACAGTGCCAGCTGAAAGTCATGAGAAAGTCCCCAGTAGCCGGGAGAAGCGAGAATCACGGCGACAGCGAGGGTTGGAGCATGTTGAACGACAGAATAAACACATCCAGTCTTGCAAGGAGGAGAGTAGCACCCCTGGAGAACCTTCCAGAAGGGCAAGCCTGGAAACAGAGGAGAGCTTCCCTGAGGACACAAAGGGACCCAGAGAAGATGGACTTGAGTCATGGACTGAGACCACAGCCCCCTCTTGTCCAAAGCAGGTGCAGGTTGTGGGAAACCCACCTGGGAGTCCCAGTCCCATGCAGAGGCCCACTAGCCTGGCCCTAGACACTAGGGTTAGCCCAGTGCTCCCCAGCAGCTCCCTGGAATCCCCCAAGGATAAGGATAAGCATGAGAACAACACCAAGGCTCAGGACAAGCCCGAGAGTCCCAGTGGCTCTACCCAGATCCAACGATACCAGCACCCAGACACAGAGCGGCTGGCTACTGCTGTGGAGATATGGCGAGGCAAGAAGCTCGCCACTGCAATGCTGAGCCAATCCCTGGACCTGAGTGAGAAGCACCGGGCTCCAGGGGCAGCCCTGACTCCCACAGAGTAAGCCTATCATCATGTAGGCTGAGGGCACCAGGGTGGGCAGCACCAGCTCAGGGCCGCAGGGCCATAAACGGGTGTGACCAAGATTGCCAGATAGGGACATGCCCTGCAGAGTAGAAAGCAAAGGCCTGAAGACTCTTAGGTCCTGGCCGGAGTGAGGGTTGACAGAGAGCTTGCTGACCGTCCCCAGCCCTGCAGACATAATGTACCTGCCCAGCAGCCCGCAAGAGGCTGTGGAGGCCAGGACCCTGTGAGTCCTTCCCTCCCTGACCCCTGGATCCCTTTCCTCTCCATGACTAGGGCTCACTCACAGAATTTTACCCATGGCTTATAGGAAAGGCGCCACTGACTGCACCCATATGAGCTAATATCTAGAGACCACATCTCTAGCCCCTGAGACCTGGACTGGACTGAAGGAAGGGAGTGTGGAATCAGAGACAGGCCGCCTACACAGAACCTCTTGGCTGTGGTACTGACAGACTGAGGCTAGGAGTTGTCTGTGGGGACACCCTGTATCAAGGTGTTGAATGTTCTCACTGGCCCCTCCCATCACATGCTGGTAGCCTGACAGGCCAATGGTTTGCAGGGTAGAGGGTGGATGGATGATGGATCTGACAGGTGGGTACGTATAGAGGTAATGGATCAGAGAGAGAAAGATGATGGACTAGTGGGTTGGTAGGTGGTGGATACAAAGACAGGTTGAGCCGGGCAGTGGTGGCGCACGCCTTTAATCCCAGCACTTGGGAGGCAGAGGCAGGCGGATTTCTGAGTTCGAGGCCAGTCTGGTCTACAGAGTGAGTTCCAGGACAGCCAGAACTACACAGAGAAACCCTGTCTCCAAAAAACAAAAAAAAAAAAAAAAGAAAGGTTGATTGGAGATGGACAGGTCCTGGATGGTGAGTAGATGGGCGGATTGATGAGCAGGTGGATGGGTGGGAGGATGGATGGACAGAACAGTGCATAGCTCTCTTACCTCTCTGAGTGCTTGCTGGGCTGAGTGAGGCTGACCCTACCCAGGAAGAGTCACTGCACTGGGCCCGGAATGCTCTGCGTGGCACGTGTGAGTAACGCTGTGCTCTATGGTCTCACAGGGAGAGGCGCATCTCTTTCTCCACCAGTGATGTCTCCAAGCTGTCCCCGGTCAAGGTACAGGTAAAGCTGTAGTTCCCCATACACATACATACACAGACACAGAGACACATGTATATACATGCACACACATGCCCACACAGAGACTTACATTCACACAGATACACACACATACACATTCCCCCATAAACACACACATGTCCACACACATAGATACATGCACATGAGAATGCACACACATACTGAGCAGTCTTGACAGAGTCCAGCTATCATCTTGACACTTGAGAGGCAGAGCAGGAGGGTCACACATACAGGCCCACATGGCATGCTTCATAGCAGCCTGACAGCCTTTCTCTAAAGGTAAAATGAGGTTGGTGGGACGCTTGAGTGATTAAGAACACTTGCCGCTCCTACAGATGACACAAGGTGGCTCACAATCTCCAGGGGATCTCCCTGTGACTTCCGTGAGCACCTGCACACACATGTAATTTAAAAATAAAATCTTTGCCAGGCAGTAGTGGCACAGACCTTTAGTCCCAGCACTCAGGATGCAGAGGCAGATGGATTTCTGAGTCTGAGGCCCGCCTGGTCTACAGAGTGAGTTCCAGAACAGCCAGAGCTACACGGAGAAACCCTGTCTCAGAAAATCAAGATATAAAATAGAATTATTAAAGATAGAAAACTCATAGTGGAGTTGATGGGTGAAGACGGGGAGATTTGATCCATGTCTGGGCCCCAGCTGTGACTCACCCTGCCCTCCCTATACCTCTCCCTTGGCAGACTTCAGCTGAAATTGATGGGGATTTGAGCAGCAAGAAGCCAGCCATCCATAAGAAGAAGTCAGGAGATCCATCTGCTGGTCCCGATGCAGGCCTGTCTCCAGGCTCCCAGGGTGACTCTAAGTAAGTGAACAGCCCCCCACCACCACCACTAGAGACACCCAGGGCCCCACCTCAGCTCCGCTGAGCTGCTTGCAGCAATGAGGCACACTGGGCTCAGTAGTTGTTTGAGGCACAGTTCCGAACAGCCTTGCTGAACACCTGCCCACTAACCCTTCTCACGTAGCCCAGCTCAGGACCACCTCGAGCACCCAGCTGGCCACATGGTTGTGAAGCCTCAGGAAGCCACAGCCAGGCCAGGTCTTCTGCTCTGATTTCACAGATAGACAGAGGCCATCCATCTAGTATTCCCTGTGAGCAAACACCATGACCACGGCAATGCTGATAAAAGAAAGTGTTTGAGGGCTTGCTTATGGTTTCTAAGGGTTAGTTCAAGATCATCATGGTAGCAGAGAGACGATCCGGCCTGATTTTTGTTTTTGTTTGTTTTGTTTTTCCAGATAGGGTTTCTCTGTAACTGGCCTGGGCCTACTACCTGACACACTTCCTCCAACAAGGTCATACCTCCTAATCCTTCCCAAACAGTTCCTGCCCCGGTGACTTACATAACCTGTGGGGCCGTTATCATTCAAACCTGCACACTCTCCATCTTAGTATTAGGTTCTCTCACTGAACCTGGAGGCCACTGATTCAACTAAGCTGATGGGCCAGCAAATCAACCCATCTACCCCAGCCCACAGCAGGGTTACATGTGTGTGCCCCCGAGCCCAGCTTTTACATGAGTGCTGTTGACCCAAACTCCAGTCCATTCTTACATAGCAAGCATTTAAGCCACCTTTCCAGTCACCTTTGTCTATCTGTCTGTCTGTCTGTCTTTCTACTTATCTTTATTTAGTTATTTATTTATTTGAAACAGGATTTATTTATCTTTATTCATTTATTTAAGACAGGGTTTATGTAGCCTTGGCTGTCCTGGAACTTAGTATGTAGACCAGGCTGGCCTTGAGCTCAAGAGATCTGCCTGCCTTTGCCTCCTGAGTGCTGGGATTAAAGGCATATACACCACCACCACTGTCCAGCCCTCCATTTTTTTTTTTTTTCAGTAAAGTCAAAACCATTTCTTTGCTATGGCTAGGCTTGGTTAGACACACCTGTGATCCCGGCACTGAGGCGGCTAAGGCGTTCTGGGCTAAATAAACTATCTCAAAAACCAAAATACAAAAACTTAAAGCACCTCCTGCCCTCCCCCCACCTCTGGGAACCCATCCTGGGTCCTCAGATCTTGGCTCAGGCTGCCTTGCTCGATTGCTCCTCCTGGAGACACCAGGCATCCTTGTTTGTAGACAAGTAACTGATCGTGCCTCCATCTTCATGGTTCTGACTCAAACCCAATGGCTTCTTTGAGGTTGCTTTAGGTTGCTTACAGTTCTCATGAAGGAGCCCTGGGCTGCATGCATGCTAGACAGGTCCTCCACCCCTGAGCCACACCCCCAAACCCTCTGTTGTCTTGGAAGGACACTTCTCATTGGAGTTGTGTGACTTGGTTACTTTTTATCTCATCCTCTATTCAGATGGTTACAAATGCAAAGGTCTTTTCTACACAAGCTCTCAGTCAGAGTCTGAGCTAAGACCCCAAGATGGCAGCCATTTGCCCCTATAGTACCTATAGTACCTATAGTACCTATAGTGCCTACAGTACCTACAGTACCCAGCAGCCACTGTTGATAATCTGTCATCGTTTTTCTGACTGTCTTCTGATTTAGTGCCCACAAGAGGCTTCAGGGAGCAGGAACTCATTTCACTTTTTAAAATATTTTACACTGATTTCATCGTGCGTGCGTGCATGTATCCGTGCGTGCATGCATCCCATCCATGTAGCATGTGTGTGGAGGTCACAGGACAATTACTGGAGTCAGATTATCAGACTTGGTGGCAAGTGCCAGTGCCCTCATATTCTTTGTATGACCATAGGGCAGGCTGAGTCTTGCTCTAGGTCTTGCTCAGTTCAGACAGACGGACACCATCTCTGTTATATGATCCAGTACCCCACAGTGTCTTTGGGAGGGGACCCTCTAAAGTTTTCAGTTTGTTTTGGTTTTTCTCTTTCTGAATTTTTTTGTTTGTTTTTGTTTTTTTCAAGACAGGGTGTCTCTGTGTAGCCCTCACTGTCCTAGAACTCACTCTGTAGACTAGGCTGGCCTTGAACTCAGAGATCCACCTGCCTCTGCCTCCTGAGTACTGGGATCGAAGATGTGTGACATCACCACCTGGCTTTTTGTGTTTTTAAGAAGTTCAATCACTGGTACACAGTAACAGAAGAACCTACCAGGGTTTTTTGGGATGTTTTGAAATCAAGTCTTACTATAATCCAAGCATTTCTCAAATGCGTGGCAAACCTCCTGCCTCAGCCTCCCATGGGCTGGATTGTGGGTATGAGCCATCACATCACAGTGTGCCCAACCCTCCCTTTCCCTACTCCTGTAACACAAGGTGTCATGCAGCCCAGGCTGGCTTTGAGCCTGGGAGCCAAGTTAGTTCCTGGTCCTTCTGCCTGGTTCCGTGGTGCCCGTGGCTTGCCTCCATTGTTTTCTAAAATCAGCACTGAGAATGTGGCTTCCTAAGCAGAGGCTCTGTCTCCTGCTCACCTCGGCTTACACCTCATGCAGAGCCGAGGTCTGTGCTCCATTCACACACACCGCCCAGCTACCAAGGACGCCAAGGCCAGCCTGCCTCCAAAACAGCTACAGCTGGGTATAGAGATGCCTGCCTTTAATCCTAGCAATTTGGGGATCTCTGCATGCCAGGCCAGTCTGATCTACGTAGTGAAACCCTGTCTCAAAAAAGGAAAGGAAGGAAGGAAGGAAGGAAGGAAGGAAGGAAGGAGGGAGGGAGGGAGGGAGGGAGGGAGGGAGGGAGAGAGAGAGAGAGAGAGAGAGAGAGAGAGAGAGAGAGAGAGAGAGA
>NW_021619779.1:383860-386806 GCF_004785775.1 Grammomys surdaster | reverse complement strand
AGAGAGAGAGAGAGAGAGAGAGAGAGAGAGAGAGAGAGAGAGAGAGAAGACTAGAGAGATGACTTTGTGGTTAAGAACACTTGCGTTCAGTTGGTAGCACCCACATCTGGTCACTGTAACCCAGAGGGACCCTACACCCTCCTTGGGCCTCCAAAGGTGCTATACTCACATAGCAGACCTCCCACAGACACATTCACACCCATCAATAAAAATGAAAGTTAAAAAGAAACGCTTGTTTTTCCTGCAGATCTGCATTTAAGCGGCTCTTCCTGCACAAAGCCAAGGATAAGAAGCCCAGCCTGGAGGGTGTGGAGGAGACAGAGGGCAGTGGAGGGCAGGCTGCACAGGAGGCCCTGGCCAGGAAGACTCTAGACGGTTGGTTCCCCTTAACCTCCAGGAGCAGTTGCCTGGCCGTACCCACAGCTGTGAGGTCCAAGTAGCAGGATCTCAGCCCTGGGCATAGGACCTGACCTTAGAGTCATGCCTATGGACCTGGGTACGCACCTGGGTGCCCATTTCCGACCTTGCCTCCAACTGCCCCACGTTCCTGCAGTGCCATCTAGCCAGCAGTACCGCCACACCACAGGCGAGAAGCCTCTGAAAGGGAAGAAGAACCGAAATCGCAAGGTTGGCCAGATCACAGTGTCCGAGAAGTGGCGAGAGTCGGTGTTCCGTAAAATCACTAATGCCAATGAGCTCAAGTTTCTGGACGAGTTCCTGCTCAACAAGGTCAGCCACTGGGATGTCAGTCAATAGCCATGCCCAGGCTAGAGACAGTGCAGGTCAGTGGCTGCTCCTCCCTAAGGCCTGCGTTCTGCCCACAACATTAGGGGATTAAACAGTACAGAAGACTCCAAGGATGCTGAGCACAGAGACTCTGTAACACTCGGGCCAGACCTGAGCTCCAGACAACTGGGCACATGATGAGGTCTATGGAAAAAAGGAAAGGTGACTAAAGGCACTTGCTGCCAAGCCTGATGACCTGAGTCTGATGCCCAGACCCACTGGGATGACAGTTTCCACGGTTGTCCTCTGACCTCCATTCATGCTGTAACATGCATGCATGCACACACAAACAAACTCCTTTAGATTAAAAAAACAATATGTTGCGGTATTTTTGCTGTATGTATATGTACACTGCATGCATGCAGTTCCCACGGATACTACAGGACGGCATCAGATCTCCCTGAAGCTGAAGTTTACAGGTGGCTTTGAGCTCCCATGTGGGTGCTGAGAATCAAACCCAGGGCCTCTGTAAAAACAGCCATCTCTCTTAACTTGAGTTCCTCAAGTGTTTTGTTGTGGTGGTTTGTGGTTTTTGAGGTAGATTTCTCTGTATAACAACCCTAACTGTCTTGGAATTCACTCTGTAAACCAGGCTAGTATCAAACTCACATCCTCTTGCCTCTGCCTCCCGAGTATTGGGATTAAAGACATGGGCCACCAACACCCAGCTCACCTAAAGTTATTTTTAAAGGAAGGTCTAAATCCTGAATCTGAAGTCAGCATGGGGAACGATGCGTCCGTCTTCATTTTAGTGTGAGCCTTACTCCCGGATGTGTAGGGAAGCCATGTTGCAATCTGCAACTGTCCTATCCCATAAGCTTCAGGCAAAGGGCTGTAGAGTGTTGATGAGAGCCTGTGTGCAGTGTGTGCAGGGCTCTCCTACACAGTGCACCTCAGCTGGCTGTTCCTGCTTGAAATGCACAGCTGCAGTCACAAGTTCCAGGCCAAACTATTCCAAAAGAATACTCTGTGAAGAATTAGAGTTTGACTGAGTGATACATGCTTGCCTTACCTGCCTAAGGGCCTAGGTTCCGTTTAAGTACTGCAAACCCCCTCAGGATCCTGTCCTGTCAGCATCTTCAAATGCGTGTGCACATTATGACCTGTAATCTAGAACCAGCCATGCAGGGCAAGAGACCAGTGCAGGATTATTCCATAACCTGTGGACCAGCCTCTCCCCAGCCACCTGCCTGACCTGTACTCCATTTAGAGGTTTCTAGATGCCCTAGGTCTCATGGCTGCATTAAGAGTGAGCAACCCTGATCACCCTCTCCCTGCAGGTGAACGACCTTCGCTCACAGAAGACACCCATTGAAAGCTTGTTCATTGAGGCCACTGAGCGCTTCAGGAGCAACATCAAGACCATGTATTCTGTCCCTGTGCGTGGTGGCCCCACCCCAGCGGCCCACACCTTCCCAGCCCCACTCCACAGCCCAGCCATGCTCCCCATCAGCCAGCTCCGTGCTAGGTTGTGAGGACACCTTGTCATGTTCCTACAGAATGGGAAGATCCATGTGGGCTACAAGGACCTGATGGAGAACTACCAGATCGTTGTCAGTAACCTGGCTGCCGAGCGTGGGCAGAAGGACACCAACCTGGTCCTCAATGTCTTCCAGTCGCTGCTGGATGAGTTCACCCGCAGCTACAACAAGACCGACTTTGAGCCTGCCAAGGTAGGCAGCTCCACCCCCACACCCCTGCCTCCAGATCCTGCCTGTGCAGCAGCTACCTGTGCCTCCTCCATCTTGCTTGGCCCAGCCCTTCCCATTTAGTCACACACCCATCCCTGGCCTTGCCCTGCACACCCTAACGCATCTTCATCCTCCAGCACCACTGGCTATGGCACCACCATCTTCCTGGTCAGACACATACACACCCCACAGCTGCTCTCTTGAGCCATCTATAGACGTTAGGGTACCTTATGCCACTCCAGATGTGGAGGGTCACGATGCTCCCAACCTTCCCACCTCCTTCGTGAGGACAGGGATATTCCTAGGGGACAGTCAGCCTGACCAGTTGTCCCCACACTGACTTGATCTTTGTCTCTCAGCAGAGCAAAGCCCAGAAGAAAAAGCGGAAGCAGGAACGTGCTGTGAGTAGTTTTGTGTGTGTGTGTGTGTGTGTGTGTGTGTGTGTGTGTGTGTGTGTGTGTGTGTGTGT
>NW_021619779.1:371243-383850 GCF_004785775.1 Grammomys surdaster | reverse complement strand
TGTGTGTGTGTGTGTGTGTGTGTGTGTGTGTGTGTGTGTGTGTGTGTAAATGCACGCATCCATACATTGTGTGCAGCCCTAATCCAGCAGCGTCTTGGAGCCATGGGAAAGAGCTGCTGTTGAGACCGCAGGGTGAGGAAATGGGTAGTCCCTCAGTCCAGCCCTCCACCCCTTCTCCCACCGCAGGTCCAGGAACACAATGGACATGTGTTCGCCAGCTACCAGGTGAACATCCCGCAGTCCTGTGAGCAGTGTCTGTCCTACATCTGGCTCATGGACAAGGCCCTGCTGTGCAGTGGTGAGCCTTCCCTTGTCTGGGCCACATGGCTGCCCTACCCTCGCCACTGCCTGTGTCTTCTGCTTACCCTTCAGAAGGCTTCTCTCAACACACACACACACACACACACACACAGAGTAACAAAGGCAGATGATGTGACAGTCGTGGGCCCACCTCTGTACCATGCATGCTGCTCACACACTCATACAGCTTCAAGCACCAGGCTTGGATTCCCAAGGAGACCTCCTGTGTAACCAAGGCCTAGGTTTCTCCTTTTGACCACCAGTCACCACCCACCCATCTTCTCACAGGAATCAGGGCAGAGGTGTAGCCCATGCAGTTTAAAATGCAGTCAGGGTCTCCAAACAGTGTTCCCAGGAACCTGGGGTCCTCTGCATGCACCCTCTGTGACCTCCACTCTGACCCCTTAGTGTGCAAGATGACCTGCCACAAGAAGTGCGTGCACAAGATTCAGAGCTATTGCTCCTACACTGGAAGGAGGAAGGTGAGCACCTAAACCTAGAACTTTCTGGAACATTATAGCCTGGGCTCCCTGAGAAGTGGCAGGGTGCTGCGGGACACATGTCCATTCCTGGTATTGAGGCGCCCAGCCAGGCTCCTAACCCCTGCTGAAGAGTCCTGGGCCTGGCAGAGAGAGGCCCTCAACTGTCCATGAGGGTCCCATGTTTGTGGCACAACAAGAATTAGAATACAGGGGCCATGGGGCCTTCTCCCCAGGAAGGGACATCCAGCCTATGGGTGCTTCATGGAGCAAGTTGCCCCCTCCCAAGCATCCCTTCAAGGGCAGAGTAGGCAGGGACAAATGGAGGACACTCAGGAAGTGGCACCCAGGCCTGACTCTCCACCCATCCCACATTGTAGAGTGAACTGGGTGCCGAACCAGGCCACTTCGGAGTGTGTGTAAACAGCCTGACCAGTGACAAGGCCTCTGTGCCCATTGTGCTGGAGAAGCTTCTGGAACACGTAGAGATGCATGGCCTGTATACCGAGGGCCTTTACCGCAAGTCAGGCGCTGCCAATCGGACACGGGAATTACGCCAGGCACTGCAGACAGGTGGGCACTTGGGAGCAGGTGCCTAGTGCAGCCCCACTGGTCAGTGTGCACACACTCCTCACATGTCCCTGCCCTACAGACCCTGCCGCAGTTAAGCTGGAAGACTTCCCTATCCATGCCATCACTGGGGTCCTGAAGCAATGGCTGCGGGAGCTGCCTGAGCCACTCATGACTTTCGCCCAGTATGGAGACTTCCTCAGGGCTGTTGGTGAGCCATGGAGGAAGGGATGGGGCTGGAGCATATCCTGCTCCAGCTGGGGCCTGCAGTTTGGGTTGAGTTTGTTTCCCATCTGTACTAGACCCCACATGGAGGGCTTCTATGCACCCCAAATGCCTAGGGAAGAAGGACTGGGCATGGCTAGTGCCACCCAGGACTGATACCCTGGCTTCCCCAGAGCTTCCAGAGAAGCAGGAGCAGCTGGCTGCCATCTACGCAGTCCTGGACCACCTGCCTGAAGCCAACCACACCTCCCTGGAACGACTCATCTTCCACCTTGTCAAGCAAGTACCCCTCCCCCCAGGAGCGGAGAGGCCTGTGCCCCATGACCTGGCTGCATGTCCTGGATACTAGTACCAAGACATGAATTGGGGTCAGAGAGGGGTGCCACCTAACTGTTGACTCTGCAGAGTGGCCTTGCTTGAAGATGTGAACCGCATGTCTCCGGGAGCTCTAGCTATCATCTTCGCGCCCTGCCTGCTTCGCTGCCCTGACAACTCTGACCCCCTGACCAGCATGAAAGATGTACTGAAGATTACCACGTGAGTCACCAAGCCCCAGACCGATAACCACCCAGCTGCCTGGAATGTCCATCATCCTCACAGTGGGGAGGCTGAGGCAGGAGAATCTGAAGTTCCAGGCCAGCTACAGAGTAAGACTCTGTCTACAGAGTCAACAAGAGAGCTCACTCAGAAACCCACATGGCCTCCCTGGCTGTTAGAAACCCAGATGAGATTCCTGGTGACCATGGCTGGCTTGGAAATTCTGTCAGACCCGTAGGGATTCAGCATCATTAAGTTTCTTTTTTGATTATTATTTTATGGGGGAGGGCACATATACCATATGTGGGGGTCAGAGGACAATTTTCATTCCATGTAGGTCTGAGGGATTAAACTCAGGTCATCAGGCGTGGCACCTTTACCCTCTAAGCCACCCGTCTTAGGTTTCTTCAGCAGCCTTCCCTCACCTCCCCCAGCATGCATACACACACACACACACACACACACACACACACACACACACACCTTTTCTGTGATGCTAGGGTTGGAAACAGGGTTCCCCAGCAGGCGTGCTCATGGCTGCTGGGGCCTACTCAGCAGGTGCTGTAGTAAACACCATTTTAACTAAAACCTAGTATTTAACAAAAGGTGGCTCTGAGGTGAGTGGAATTGGGGTTCCAGAAGCCACCACAATGCAGGCAGCATGCAGGCAGGATTGCACATGAGGAGAGCACAGCCTCATGTCTCCCTGTTCAGGGAAGACCTTGTTCTGAGTCCCTTGAGAAGAAGCACTGAAGAGAGACCCCCTAGGCCCAAGATGGAGAGGGGAGCTGTGAAGCGTTTCTGCCTCTGAGTGGACAAGCAATCTCTCATCATTGTCCTTCCCACGCCACATGAGTGGTCCTCGGAACTCTGAAGGGCTGGGGTGTGGCTCTGTGGTAGAACTTTTGCTTGGCATATATGAGAACTCAGGTTCCATACACCCCACCCCTGTACCCACGAAAAAATAAGACTGCAAGGAGAGTACCTTTTTTTGGACTGTTACTCTCACCAGCTTTCTTAGCTTAAGGCTGAGAAACCTTCTGTGGTCCTCAGCCACACTCCTGGCCACCAAAGAAGGGCTAGAAAGGAGCTCAAAGCCACTGGGAGGTGGGGCAGGACAGACTTAACTCCCTCTGATCTTAATACAGAGTGTGACTTGCGATCTCACAGCCTGGAGACTCGATTTCTCCTCACTGGAAGGATTTGAGCGGAGTCCCTCTGGTTCTGACTATTGAGTCGGCTCTGTG
This sequence comes from Grammomys surdaster, assembly GCF_004785775.1. NCBI lineage: Eukaryota > Metazoa > Chordata > Mammalia > Rodentia > Muridae > Grammomys > Grammomys surdaster. The sequence goes on along the minus strand of NW_021619779.1, from coordinate 380,492 downwards.
GGGTCACTTCGTATCGTGAAGCTCTTAGGCAGGGCACTGCCTCTATGCCTTGTCCTCTCTAGGAGTTACAGTAGTCCCACACTGCTGTTGACTGCGGTTCTGTTCTCCACCCTGCACTGTCCTTTTCCCTCCTATCTCAGTGCTGTCAAAGACAAGGGACAGGATTCTTGGGTTCAGAAAAGCCAAGTGAGCCCCCTGGAGTCACACGGTGTCCCAGGGTAGTGTTGCTGGCCCAGGCCCACTGGCTCTCTGAGACTGCCTTCCCAGCCACTGGACGTAAACTGACTGCATCTGTGCTCAGGTGTGTGGAGATGCTCATCAAAGAACAGATGCGGAAGTACAAGATGAAGATGGAGGAGATCAGCCACCTGGAGGCAGCCGAGAGCATTGCATTCCGCAGGCTCTCCCTGTTGAGGCAGAATGCTGTGAGTGCTGGCCTTGGGGCTGGGGCTCCTGCGGCTGGGTTAGGCCATGGGGTGTAACCTCGTGGGATGGCACTCCCACCACAGACTTGGAAGTGGACAGTGTGATCAGGGGCCTTGTAGCACAGGCAGGACCGAGCCCTACCTTCACCAAAAGGCTATCTCTGCTCAGCCAGCCAGAGTTTGCCCCTCTGAGGGCCTGGAGGGTCAGTTCAGGACATGAGCCTGGCCTGGTTTCCTTCATAGTGCACAGGGAGTTCCCACTGCAGAAGGGCCCATGCCTGTGCTGTGGGAGGGGCAGGTCCTGGGCTCCCGTGGAAGCCAGTGGCTCCTGAGCCTGCTGGTTTGAGCCTGCTCGTGCCTACTTGGCAGGCTCAGCATCCCTGCTCACCTGTGTTATCTCTCCCCCAGCCGTGGCCTCTCAAACTGGGGTTTTCGTCTCCCTATGAGGGGGTCCGGGTATGTACGCATTGCGAGGGCCAAGCTGCATGTTTCCAGGTGCACGCTGGGTAGATTTGGCCGTAGCATAGAACACATTCTAACATCTGGAAGTGCATGCTGGTTCTTGGTCCCCACTAGATTCCTGTGGTGCTCCAGGCAGCAGAGCACTGTGTGTGTTGGGGGGTGGGGTAGGGGGTCTACTTCACAACTAACCTAGAGCTGCTGGCCCCTCCTTCCTCCCAAGCACTAGACTCTGCTCACACCATGACTTCTGCCCTCTGGCGCTAGATCAGACCTGCATTTTTCGTGTTTCAGACCAAAAGCCCCAGGAGCCCAGTGGTCCAAGACCTGGAGGAGCTGGGGGCTCTCCCTGAGGAGGCAGCAGGTGCCGACGAGGACCGAGAAAAGGAGATTCTCATGGAAAGGATCCAGTCCATCAAGGAAGAGAAGCAAGTGTCATGAGCCCCGTTCCCTCCCCTGTCCAGGCGGGCGATCCAGGCAGAAACAGCCCTTGGAAGAGCACTGCAACCAAGCTGCTTGCAGGGTTGGGGGCCCAGATGCCAAGGACATCACTGACTGCTTGTGCTTGGCATGAGGGAGGGGCCCGGAGGTGCAGGACTTCTTCCTTTGGGGGTCATCTCCTAGAGGGAATAGCCTTGTACATGGTGTCCCCACCCTCAGGGAGGATATCACATATCGACTGCCGGAGCTAGACCCGCGGGGTTCTGACGAGGAGAACCTTGACTCAGAAACATCAGCGAGCACTGAGAGCCTGCTGGAGGAGAGGGGCGTGCGGGGGACCGTGGAAGGTCAGTGTGAAGGCAGCGTCCAACGACCCTCCCCACTGTGGCAGGCCCAGGGTGGGGGTCCACCCAGTGCCCCGCTGCAGTAACCCCGAGTCTGTCTCTCCAAGGGCCCCCCGCACCTGTTCTCCCCTGCCCCATTTCACCCACCCCAAGTCCCCTCCCCGCGGCCGCCGCCCCTCCACGAGGAAGGCCGACATCCTTCGTCACGGTCAGAGTGAAGACACCCCGGAGGACGCCCATCATGCCCATGGCCAACATCAAGCTCCCTCCGGGCCTGCCCTTGCACCTGACGAGCTGGGCGCCTGCTCTCCAGGAGGCCGTTGTTCCAGTGAAGCGCCGTGAGCCACCCGCCCGCCGACAGGACCAGGTACATTCCGTATACATCGCCCCTGGGGCTGACCTGCCATCACAGGGTACGCTGGTACCCTTGGACCACGATGCCATACTTCGTGGGGCCAAACGCAGGTACTCGGACCCCCCTACCTACTGCCTGCCTCCCAGCTCCGGCCAGGCCAATGGCTGAGGACTGTGGCTGCCAGTCTGCAGGCCCTGAAATCCACGAACTGGCATCCCAGCTGTGGAGCTGGCCTTCACTCTCTGAGAAGGATCTAAAACGAGAAGCTCTCAGAGGGATGCAGTGGCCGGCTCTGTGTGTTGTGGAGGCTGGGGGTAGGGGCTGCTGGCCAGGAGCCATCAGAGCCCCAACCTGCACAGCAGTGGTCCCTTTGTACTTTGAGTAACTCTTTGTCTTTTTGTGGTTTACATAGCTTTTAAGTTCATAACAGCCTTAGTGGAGGACCAAACTTTGTATGTGTATGTCTGAGCTTTTATACTAACTGTCCACCTCTGTAACCTGGACATGGGCAAGGCAAGCCTGCCAAATGGACATGTGGGCCACACCTGGCTACTGCACTCCACAGCAGTGGATAGCAGACTCACAGGACATCTGTTACCATCTTGAGTGCCTCCCAGCAGTGGCCTTCTGGCCAGAGAACCTTCCAGAGATTGTTGAAGCTTTCCACAGGGACACGGCTGAAGGCAGGACAGGAACGGGACGTCCCTGCAGGGAAACCTGACATCCAGGGAAACCCGAATGTCGCCCACAGCTCTGCCCACTGTGCCTGTGGGATGCAAGGAGCCAGGAACTTGGGACCTTTAGGAACAAGCAGTGCATGTCCTGAATTTCTTCCGTAGCCGCGGTGACAGCCTGGGCTCTTTAGAGGCTGGCTCTCTTCCCAGGCTCTACCCAGTCCTGGACACAGGGAAGCTCCACAGGAGGTGTGAAATAAAAGTGCTTGAGAAGTGTTAGGATGGTCTTGCTGCCTGGACTGCACTGGGGTGGGGTCCTGTCTGAAGAAGGACCTACGTGAGGCCTCAGCCAGCACTGCCTGAGTTGTCCCCCATAGAGTCAGGAACGGAGCAAGAGCTGCCATTAGCCCAGGATACACCGGGGAGCTGAAGCAGAAGCTTCTGGCTGGGCTCTGCATAAAGAGAAAAAGAAAAGGGCCCATTGAGACCTCAGTCTGGCACCTGGGTGTCAGCAGCGTGTGCCTACAAGCGCAGTCCAGGCTGGGCATCCATACAGAGCGCAGTCCAGGCTGGGCATCCATACAGAGCACAGTCCAGGCTGGGCATCCATACAGAGCGCAGTCCAGGCTGGGCATCCATACGGAGCGCAGTCCAGGCTAGGCATCCAGATCCTGAAACTGCCAACTGTTGAACAGCAAGGAGTCCCAAACCTTTCCTTAAGAGATGGGTCTCTGGTAAAACACTTGCTCAGGGAATACAGGGATGGCTTGGCGACTAAAGCTCTTACAGAAGATGTGGGTTTGGTTTCCAGCACCAACTGGAGCCTCACAACCATCTGTAACTCCAGTTCCAAGGGATTGAACACTCTTCTGAACTCCACAGGCACCAGGCACGAAGATGATACACAAATGTGCATGCAGGCAAAGCACCTGCCTACATAAATATTTTTTAAAATCTTTGAAAAAAAAATAGGTGTACTAAAAAGTTGTTGTTTGAAATTCCCACTAGAGCCTGGGGACACAGCTCAGAACATTTGCCACACAAATAGAAGGACCTGAACTCAAATCCCAGCACCCCTGTAAAAGCTGGTGTGGCTCTAGCCCTGGTGAGGCCCTGTCTCAAGGGACTGAGACAAAAGAGTGGTGGAGTGGGGCACCTGACGTCTTCCTTCAGCCTTTGCGCTTAGGCATGGACACACCACACACTTCCTTTCAGGCTGGGCGTGATAGCACCCCTAACGCCAGCGCTCAAAAAACAGAGGCAGGAGGATTAGGAGTTAAGAGGTAGCCTGGTCTATGTCACATCATGTTGTGAAAAGTCACCTTGTTTTCTGTAAGGGTACTGTAAATAACTTACTGATGGTTTTAGGTGACCCCTGTGAAAGGGTCATTCAGCAATCCCCCCACCCCACTGTAATATAGTAAAAGACTAGCTGCTGGGTGAAGGGTGGTACTCTGATACACAAGAACAGAGTCAATTTGATGACACTACTATAGAACAATGCTGCTTAGTGGCTTTAAGAACTTGGAACAGAGTTGAGCCTGAGAAAAGGTCCACCTCATTTACAAAGATTATACAAGGCTCTGGAAAAACTTTCACTAATTTTTAACAAAGATTAATCTCAGCTGTGAACAAAGCTTTATCAGACCTGAAACAAGACAGGTGTTGATAGAAACTTAGGCATTTAAAAATGCAGATACAAAATGTAAAAACAAGTGAGACCAGTAAGGGCCTGGGTAGCACCTATGGACAGATGGATAAGGGTCACAACCAATATTGCTTCTAACTTATACAATGCTAGTGCTGTAAGTCAGTCTACACCTAGAGGTCTCTGACACCAAAACGCCTGATACTTCAACTGTGGGAAATACAGTCATTTGCAAAGACACTGTGACCAAGCCGCTGAAGGTCTCAAAATGCCTAGTGCGTTAACTTGAGAAACACAGTATTTTATGCCAGAAAAGTGAGTGAATGAGCCATTTCTAGGGGCAGTGGTTTTCCTAAATCTCAAACAGAACTAGACTCTCCTGGTTGTGTATGCAATGTAGCAAAGGCACACTGGGTTCAGGAGTACAGATCTAAAAGAGATATGTAAGGTAATTTCTTACCATTGGGAAACAACCTTGGGGCCTGTCTTAGGGCTTTACTGCTGTGAACAGACACCATGACCAAGGCAAGTCTTACAAGGACAACATTTAATTGGGGCTGGCTTACAGGTTCCGAGGCTCAGTCCATTATCATGGTGGGACCATGGCAGCGTGCAGCAGTCATGGTGAGGGGGAGCTGAGAGTTCTACTTCATCCAAAGGCTGCTAGGATGAGGGTCTTTGCCCACAGTGACACCCTCGTCCAACAAGGCCACACCTCCAAGTAGTACCACTCCCTGGGCCAAGTATATTCAGACCACCACAGGGACCTAACGAGGCTCCACAGCAAATTCTAGGAGCCAGTTCAGCCAAGGAGTTATTACTCCTTGTTGTGTTTTATAAAACGATAAGAGACCAGAGATAATTTGGTGGAGGTGTGGTATGGTGTGGGGGAAGGGGGTGCCTCTGCAGGCCCATGCTGAGGCGTCCCTTCCCCCTGAGGGACCAGCCATAGGATGGTATGTACAGATGAGAGCATGCAGAGAGGAGTTGAGGGGGTACGAGAGACAGAGAGACAGGGAGTGGGGGGAAGGAAGAGGAAAAGAGGAGAGGAATAGTGGCCGGCCATGAACACGCTGGGGGTAATGAGAAGGGAAGGGACAGAGAAGGAAGAAGGGAAGAAAGGAAGAGCAAGCGGGCAAGGAGGAGGCAAGCAGTCCCTTATATAGTGAGTCAGGGATTTTCCTAATTCCTCTCTCCCCCTTAGCCTTGTTTCTCTCCTGTCTAGTGATGGGGTGGGGGTGGCGGTGAAATGGCGGAGGGGTGCAGGAGGTGCAGAGGATAATGTGAGAAAAAGAAGAACCCTCAAAGTAGCAAGGACCCCTTCAAGTCTCAAGAAAGAAATGTGTTAATCCTGAAACGAGGCAGATGCAAGCCATCTCAATAGTAAGTTTCAAGCCAGACTGGTCTATGTAGTTAAGTTCCAGGGCAGCAGAGTGACACTGTCATACACAAAGATCTGGCTGTTTCACCTTTTTAGGGGACCCAATGCTACCACATCATTGGGAGAGGAGGAAGTAGCTAAGATAGCTGGGAGAGGGGAGTGTTGTCAGGATATCCATGCCAGTCAGCCCTTTATGCAAATGAAGGGTTGTTGGCCCTGGTTGGTGGCAGGGCCAGCAGTGCCCTCTTTAGCAGAGGGGGTAGGGGGGTGGGGTGAGGTGTTGGCTGCTGGAGTTGTTTGGATTCTGGGGCCTGCCTGATTTGTGAGTGGGGAATTGGAGTGCCTGCCCTGGGGGTGCAGCAGCTCACAAAAGCTGCTTGGCTTCTGGTTTTGTGTTGGATGGGGTAATATTAGCCTGCACTTGATATTTTAAAAAAAAAAGTTTTTAAGTTTATCTCTGTGTGCACTTGTAGAAGCCAGAGGTTGATGTTAACGATGCCCTTGTCCCCACCCCTGTGGATCTTCACCTCATCTTTTGAGACAGCTCTGAACCTGATTGACTGGACTGGCTGGCTCCATTCTGTGTTGAGATTGTAGGACCAGACCACTCACTACATCTGGACTTTTTTTCTTTTTTTCCCCCCCAAAATAGTCTTTTTTATTATTATTATTAAAAACCAAAGGGCTGCACATGGTGCACACTTGTAATCCCAGCACTCAAGGGTAAAGACAGATGGATCTCTATGAGTTTGAGGCCAACCTGGTCTACATAATGAGTTCCAAGCCAGCCAAGGCCACACAGCAAAATCTTGTCCTTCTTCCCCACGGCCCCCCACTAAAAAGCCAAGGGGGCCTTCTGAGGCGACCATACAGGAGGCTTCTGCAGACAGATGCATTTAAGCACTTGTCAAGGAGGCTCTGGAAGTCCTGGGTCACCCTAGCTAGCTTCTGGGACAGAGCCTCAGCCTGCAGCAATTCTGGAGCAGATTCTTTTTGGCCAGCTTTTGGGGGTTATCAGGACTGCCTAGGGTGTGCCCCCAAGGTCTTGGGTTGAACTTTGTCTGCTATCCCAACATGGGGTCCTGCTTGTACCACTGGGTAGCTAGTCTGTGATTTCCTTAGCACCCTTTTGCAGGTAACCCTGTGAGTGGAGTTTGTCTGTTCTGTTCATCAGTCTCGCTGAAATCTAACTGGGGTGAAGGGTCAGCAGCATGCCCCTATAGGACCTATGCCTCTCCTGGCCTCATCAGCCACAGAACCCCTCTTGGAGCTCACCTCCTTCTAGGGGTCCACCCACAGGAAAACTCCTAGGGAAGTGTCACATAGAGATCTCCCCTCTACAGACCTCCTGAAGGTTGTTGCCTTTTTAAATTTGTTTTTTGAGATTTATTTTCATTTCATGTTAATGGGTGTTTTAACTGAATGTCTGTGCACCATGTATGTGCCTGGTGACTGTCAAGGCCAGAAAAAAAGGGCTTTGGCCCCCAGAACTATGATTATGGGTGGTTGTAAACTGGTATGTGGTGCTGAAAATTGAACCTAGGCCCTCGAGGGAGCAGTGAGTGCTCTGAACTTTTGAGTCATTTCCCCGAGATTGTGTTGTTTTCTGGAAAAACCTGTTTCTAGTTGTAGTACCTTACTACACACTTTAATCCCGCTGGCTCAAATACAGACATCCCCTTAGTACAAGCCTTTAATCCCAAACAATTAAGGTAAAGTTAGTTTGTAGAAAGAAGTACCTGTGTTTGAAAGTGATGTTTAATTGAGTGACAGACAAAGTGATGATTCAGAGAAAGATTTGACAGAATTGGACATGCCTCATGAGACAGGAGGAAAGGGAAGCTATTTGGGCAGTATAGAAAGAAGGCAGCTTTACTGGGACAGGCTGAAGAGAAGACAAGCTAGACACAGGTGAAGACAGAACAAACCAGAGAGTGAGAAGGAGCCAGAAAGTTAGAACAGATTGCTAGAGTTAGTTTGCAGCCAAGCAGAGCAATTCAGGAGAGGAAGAAGCTAAAACAGAGGCCAGTTTGAATTAGGAGTTGGAGCCAGAACAGCTGAGTTGAGTCAGACAGCTAGAGCTCAGAAAGAACTAGAAAGGGTGAGCTTATTCAGCAGTAAGCCTCAGAAGTTGAAACCATTCTAGGCCTAGATTAGATTGTACAGAGGCTAGAAGCTTGCAGGGCTAGGCCTAGGGTAGCAGACAGAGGCAGTATGCCTCAGAGACAATTCCATCAGGTGAATAAAAGTTACATTAACACTCCAGTGCCACCATCAATCACCTTTTGATGTCATCCTTGTCCAGAACTGGACAGAAACTGGACTGCCCCTGGCAGGGCAGCCTAGAGTCTGTCTTACATAGGTCCCAGCCTACATTTGGCTCTTTATTAGGGTGCTAGAGGTTTGAGCATAGTCCCTTGTACTTTTCAGAGTCCCTCTGCCAGCTGTGGTCATCAAGACATGTACAGGACTCTGTGTTTAAGGTCTAAGGCAAGCTCAACATGACTTAACAGTGCTGACTGCACTCATATTAGCACTGTACCCGGCCCAAGCTACACAGCTAGGGAGAGGACACTGTCACTGTTAGCATTTAGTCTAAGCCCTGCCCCACAGTTACCTGGCAACAGCCAGGTAGGCCTAACTCACTATAAAAGGGTTGCTTGCCCCCTCCGCTCTCTCTTGCTCTTGCCTTCTTGCTCCCTCTCGGTCCTCTCACCCTTCCCCCTCTCTCCCCAACCACCCCCCCATCTCCACATGCTCATGGCCAGCCTCTACTCCTCTACTTCTCTACTCTCTCTGCCTCTACTACCACACCCTGAATAAACTCTATTCCATACTTATACCATCATGTGGCTGGTCCCTCAGGGGGAAGGGATCCCTCAACATAGGCCTGAGATATACCATTCCCCCATACCTGACTACACATCCACCAAAACATATCCCCTCTCTCTTTATCTTTTTGTAAACACCACAGAGGTGCTCCTTTGTGAACCCTGAACTTAGTATTCCATAGCACATTTTCTGAAGTGAATGGGACCCCGGGCAACCTGAGAGGTGGCCTTTGTGCTATGCTCTGGTCCTTATGAAGGCCAGTCATGGGCAGTGGCAGATAGGCTCAACCACTTGATGGAAGGCGAGAACCCATTACAAGTTGTCTTCAGTCTCCATGTGTGCACTGTGATGTATGGCACAGGAGCACAAGCACACACACAATGAGATCTAAAATGTGAAACATCCCACCCAATGCCAGCTCTTTACTATGTGTGTCTGTTGTTTCTTCATCCCATGTCACTCTATCTGGGTCAATCCCAAAGTCATGCAGGTTGCAGCAGCAGGAGAGTGGAAGAGCAAAAGTCGGTGCATACACACAACACAGCATCATTCCTCTTTAGAAAGGAGAGGTATTCTGTGGGTGTGGTAGTCAGGACAGTGTGCAGGTGCTAGTGTGGCACAGGCCTTTCATCCCAACAGAGGCCAGTCAAGGCTGTACAGTGAGAGCTAGTTCAGAAGAGTGCTTACTGT
>NW_021619779.1:358811-371233 GCF_004785775.1 Grammomys surdaster | reverse complement strand
ACCGTGGTGACTTTTATAAAGGATAACATTTACTTGGGGCTGGTTCACAGTTCACAGGGGTTGGTTCACAGGAGTTTAGTCCATCATCTCATGACAGAAGTGTGGTGGCACTCAGGCAGAGGTAGCTGAGGATTCCACATCTGAATCAGCAGGCAGCAGGAAAAGGACTGGATGCCAGCAGGCCTAGTTTAAGCTTTTGAGACCTTAGAGCACACCCCACCCCATGGTTAGTTCCCCCAATAAGGCCACTGCCTATGGCTTACTGTGGGCTCATTTTGATTCAAACCACAAGCAATAAGGCTCAACCACCAGCACCACATGGCCTCTCAGTCACCATAACTCCAGTGCTTGGGATCCAGGATCATTTTTGTCTCTTTAAGGTTTAAATAGGTCTTTAGAGACAGAGTTTCTCTGTGTACCCCTGGCTGTCTTAGAACTCTCTCTGTAGACCAAGCTGGCTTCGAACTCAAAGATCCACCTGCCTCTGTCTCCTGAGTGCTAGGATTAAAGCCACACCACCACCCTGCCCAGGTTAAAAGATCTATGCTTAATTGTGTGTTGGTGTGTGCATATAAAAGCATGTGAAGAAGTCAGAGGTGTCAGATCCCCGGAGTCACAGACGCTTAGCATCTTTTGTGAAACTGCTCAAGACTGAGGCTTGTCTTGCACTTCTAATGCTTAGAAGTCACATGAGGCCAGGCGGTGGTGGCACACGCCTTTAATCCCAGCACTTGGGAGGCAGAGAGAGTCGGATATCTGAGTTCAAGGCCAGCCTGGTCTACAGAGTGAGTTCCAGGACAGCCAGGGCTACACAGAGAAACCCTGTCTCGAAAAACCAAAAAAAAAAAAAAAAAGAAGTCACATGAGAGTGAAAGAGGCGCTCAGTGGTTGAAAGCACAAACTGCTCTTGCAGAGGACCTAATTATTGGCTCACAACCACGGTAAATCCAGCTCCAGGAAATCCTGGCTTGTTTTATAATCGTCATGGCATTCCCTGATCCCTAAATTTCTCATTCAGTAAGTTTCTTCAGGAGGTACAATATTCTCCATCCTCCGGGGCCTCAACCATGTAGTAGACTACATTTAACCTAAGACGAAGTAGAGTTGCTGGAAGCTAGGGAAGAAGGGGGCCATGGACCATGATTTATTGCAGAAGAGTGGAAACAGCCAGGTCAGAGCTCCGGCATGCAGCCAGAGCTGGAAACTAGCAGGTCTGCCAGATGGGAACGCCCGACTGGCAAGTCATCAAGCAGGATGCGGGGAGGCTCTGAATGGCTTTTCTGGTCCTGCCAACCAGTTCTTGCCGAACATGGGGCCTGGATGGGCTACAGAGACTCTACTTCAAAAAATGAAAAAGGGCCACACATAGAGACCATAATTTTAAAAAGAGGCTTTCCAGGGACCAAAACGATTTATCTTTGAATAAACTGCGGCTTGAAATAAAACTCTTACTTCCGCCCCAAGCGTAGCAGGACGGACCTCCGAGGGGAAGAACCCCACGCAGGCACTTCCGCCCCTTTCTAAGATGGCGCAGGCGGAAGGCGCCTGTCACCGCCCGCTGGCGACGTCGCGACTGGAGTTGAACCTGGTGCGGCTGCTTTGTCGCTGTGAGTCGATGGCGGCAGAAAAACGAGATCCTGATGAGTGGCGTCTGGAGAAGGTGAGGGAATCCCACGCCATGCCGCCGCAGAGGTCTGGAGCCCTAGAGGCCGGTGACCCGACTCACAGGCCACTGTCCCCGCCCCTTCTGATCGGCGGCGACACGCCCCTCGTGCGTAGACCCCTGACGTCCTGGTTTCCCTACGGATTCACACATAGGCCACGCCCTCCCAATTCCACGCCTTCGCCTGTGCCCCTCCCCTCTCTGATTCCTCCTCTCCCGGTCCCACCCCTCTCCTAACCCTTTCTGTGGTTTGCTCCTGACTTGGGGCACTGGCCTGCCTGACACCGTACCTTCCCTCCCAGTATGTGGGTGCCCTGGAAGACATGCTGCAGGCTCTGAAAGTCCAAGCAAGGTGAGTGTGGGGGCACCGAGACACCCCCTCCCACGCTGCCACAGCTGCAGGTTGACTTTCTCCTGCTGCCTTTCAGTAAACCAGCCTCGGAAGTGATCAGCGAGTACTCCCGCAAAGTGGACTTTCTGAAGGGCATGCTGCAGGCTGAGAAGTTGGTGAGCATGCCCTCCCACCCCTCAGGCGGGCATCACTCATTTCCCCACAGCACCTAGGACCAGGACACGGCCCCCCAGTAACTCATCATCCCCTTCCCATGTCTCCTCAGACCTCCTCCTCTGAAAAGGCTCTAGCTAACCAGTTCCTGGCTCCTGGCCGCGTGCCCACCACAGCCAGGGAGCGGGTGCCTGCCACCAAGACTGTACATTTGCAGTCTAGGGCACGTTACACCAGTGAGATGCGGAGTGAGCTGTTGGGCATGGTACGATTCCCTCCCTCGTCCCTGGGACCAACCTCTGGATAGCAAAAGAGTACAGTCTTCAGAGAGAAAGATTGGAATAGTATCACAAATCCTAGAGGGCCATAATCAAGGCTTCCCCAGGAAGGCACTGTGCTCAAGAAGACGAGCTTGGCTAGGTGGTGGTAGTGCATGTCTTTAACCCCAGCACTCAGGAGGCAGAGGCAGGCAGATCTTTGTGAGCTCGAAGCCAGCCTGCTCTACAGAATGAGTTCCAGTTAGCAGGGCTACACATAGAAACTCTGTCCTTAAAATACAGACTGAAAGAAAAAAAAAAAAAGGACTATGTGTAGTTAAACCCTGGAGTAGACCCCACAGCTTCACGAGTCAACCCAAAGCAGAGGGAGAGAGATTTAGGGGAGACGTCACAGTGCATGCCTCATTCCTCTTTTCGTCCCCACAGGAGTCATCTGGAGGTGAGACATCCTGAGCATGACTGCTCTGCCACCTCACAGCCCTCATGCCTGCCCGGCTCCCTTGATCTTTCCCAGCCCAGAAAGAGGTCCCCCAGGGTTATCTTTGAGTTGTGCCTGAGGAGAGGCTGAGAAAGAGAGGGTGGTCCCCAGCACAGTGCTAGGCCACTGAGAGGGACCTGGGACCAGGGATAGGAGGTGTTCTGCAGAGTGGGGAGATAGCAGTTCACAGGCGGAACAGCATTTTGCTTAGCAGACATGGCACAGCTCAAGGTCAGAAGTCTGGAAACAAGAAAACTATCTTCTTTGTTCTTGGCCTCTTTTGCTTCCAGAGCATGAGGTGGACATGAGGAAGCGAGCGTGAGTATTTTAGCCATGGTGTGACAGGGAAGGGAAGGGAAGGGAGCGGCTGAAGCTGGGGCCCCTGCTGCTATAAGGATCAGCCGCCTGCTGGAAGTCCTTTCTGGGGCTGCTGTTCCCAGGAGTGTAAAAGAGCAGGGGGAACTGAGTCCCCAGTAGAACTGAGGGTGGTACCATGGCCCTGGGATCCTTGGGAAGGGGGCACATGGATGTCTATACCTACCTGTTACTACTGGGGACCCACAAATGTGGGGTCTGCAGTGTGAAGGGGCCCAGACCTGCAGATGAGAAGCAGTCAGCGTCCGAGCTAGACCTCGTCCTCCAGAGGCACCAGGGCCTCCAGGAAAAGCTAGCTGAGGAGATGCTAGGCCTGGCCCGCAGCCTCAAGACGAACACACTGGCTGCCCAGAGTGTCATCAAGAAGGACAACCAGGTATGGTAACACTTGAAGCCTCTGTCTGCCTCAGGACACTGAGGAAGATCTGCAAGAAAGGGGCATTGTGGCTGGTGTTTTGCTGGTTGAGCAGGAGTTCGGTAAAGCCCAGGGGCAGGGGATGGCTTAGCATACTTGGCAGAGGGCACAACATGAGCCAGAAGCACAGGCTACTCAGGAGAAGGCACATTTGGGTTTCAGTCCTGTTGACACAGTCCCTTCTGCTCCCACAGACCCTGTCACATTCACTTAAGATGGCAGATCAAAACCTGGAGAAGCTGAAGCTGGAGTCGGAGCGGCTAGAGCAGCATGCACAGAAGTCCGTGAACTGGCTGCTGTGGGCCATGCTCATTGTCGTGTGCTTCGTGTTCATCGGCATGATCCTGTTTATCCGCATCATGCCCAGGCTGAAATAAAACGAGAGCCTGCGCACCAGCCCACGTGCCCTCAGTGCCAGCGGGTGGGTGCGTGCGTGCATGCATGCAGGGCGGTGCCAACCAGGACACCTCTATCCTGAAGTCAGCCTACAGCCCCTCACCTGGGCACTGTGCTCCAAAGGCCTAGGGCAGCCTGCAATACACAGCAAAGCCAAGTCTCAAAAACAGGAAGAAAAGTTAAAATCTGCCTGAGAAGCAGTGGAGGTCTATTGCAGTGGCCACGAAGTCCCCCTCCCTAGGGAAGCCGACTCAGGCAGTCTCTGTGCGTTCAGGGCCGGCCTGGTAGACATAGAAAATTATAGGCAGACCTGGGTAAAGACACTTGTCACAAAGCCTGACAGCCTGAGTTCCACCCCAGAGCATGAGCAAAACAGTAAGAATAACGGACAAAAAAGCCAATCAAAAACTATATTTAATAAATGTATTTACTGTAACCGTAACCCCTGGGAGTCTGACATACGCACACACACACACGTAGTTAACATAATAAACGTCACTTCTTAGAGGTTAGGGAGATGACTCTGTATGAGTGTGAGCTAAGTATTCAGATCTAGGTTCGAATCTCCAGTACCCTTCTAAAATGGCAGAAGTGAGGAGCAGGAGCCTATCATCCCAGTGCTACGAGATACAGGCAGATCTACCTGGAGCCTGCTGGCCAGCCAGAGCAGCCAAATGGGGACCATCAGGTTTTGGGAAAAACGTAGGGGTGGACGATACCCAACTGCCTGTATTGGTCTCTGCGTATGCACAAAGTCACAAAGAATTTTTTAAATACAACTGCTAAAGAAAAAAACCAAGTTGGTTTTTTAAAAAAAAATCTAGCTGGTTTTCCCAACAGACAGGGGGAAATGAAGAGGTCAATCAGCGCTGGGAAGTCTTGTTCCAACCCAGCGTGGAACACTCGCCGCAGGCTCCGCCCGCCCGCAGAGCCCCGCCCTGGCGGTCCAGTGCCCGCGCCGGCGGCTCCACCCGCACTTCCTGCAGAGCTGCGTTCCCGGCTGCAGGGCCAAGCGCGCTCCGGGACAGGTGACACCGAGCGGGACCGTCGGCTAACCACGGGCGGGCGGGGGCCGGGAGCTCCGCGGGCTGTAACCGCGCGAGGCAGGAGGCGGAGGGGTCGTCTCGACTCGGCCCGGGGTCGCCATCCGCCGCTTTGCGCTTTTCCGGTTTCAAGGATGGGGCGGGGCCTCCGCTGCTCCGCCAGCCACTCTCGAGCATGACGGCACGTTGACGTCACCGCGCCGCTTCAGCGCCCCTTTCCGGGGTCCGCACTAAGGGGCGGAGTCTGGGTTGCGCGGCCAGCCAACCGCGCTCGCGTATGCAAATACACGCAGGCCCCGCCTCCAGGCGCGGTCCGCTGGCCTGCGGATCCCGGTCCAGGCGCCCAGGCCCGGATGCCGCTTGCAATCTGCGCCCTGCCGCCGGGGGGCGCCAGAGCACTGTGGCCCCACGCATGCCTGCCCGGCAGCGTCCGCAGCCCCACGCCGGACGGCCGCAGTGCCAGCCCGGGCCCGGAGAGCTCTGCACGAGGGCCCGGAAGATCGTGTTTGCGGATGAGCTTCGCCCCTCGGCCCCACTGCACCCAGAGAAGCGTCCCAGGGATCTGGGACATCGCCCCAACCGAGTGCCTGACTACGAGCTGTGAGTGCCCCCTCGTGGCTTATTCTTGTAAGACTGGCTCTGGTCGTGTAGTACAAGATAGCCTCTAAAGAGTAATGATCCTCCTGCCTCAGCCTTCTGAATTCATCACGCTCACGTCCCCTCAGTGCTTCTTAATACCTGGGAAACAGAAAGGTTGGGGGTTTGATGGGCGAATAAGAGTTTATGAAATTATGAAATGGGATTGGTGGTAGAAGGCATTTTGATTTGGGGGTCCCAGCACCAGCAAAGAAAAGCCAATTGGCATGATGGAGTGGAAAGACAGATTTCCCTCTACTCACACACTGACTGATCCCTTCCAACCTTGTAGTAAGTACCCACCAGTGACCAGCAGAAGGGACCGGAGCCGCTATGCCGCAGTGTTCCAGGACCAGTACGGGGAGTTCTCGGAGCTCCAGCGGGAGGTGGGGGCCACACAGGCTAAGCTCCAGCAACTGGAGGCCCTGCTGCTGTCACTGCCCCCGCCGCGAAGCCAGGTCAGCCCAAGACCCTGTGCCCCAGCTCCCTGCGGCTGTGCTGTGTCTACTGGTGTCACGCTGTCACAGCCATGGTGGCCCCTCTGAGCCTCTTCCCCACCTTGCCCTTTCAGAAGGAGGTCCGCATGGCAGCTCATGTCAGGAGAGAGTTTGAGAAGAAGCAGTCGGTGAGGAGACTCCTGGGGCCACAGATTTGGCTGTGTGTGTGTGGTGCTGTTCTGATGCTGGGACCGTGTAATCAAAGCTGAGGTTTATAATGGAAAGAGGTGAACAGCTTGAGGGCCTCTGGCTAGAGTGCCAGGAGGACTTCCTCAACTCTTGTTCCCCTAGGATCCTGGCTTCCTGGATAAGCAGGCTCGCTGTAACTACTTGAAGGGTAAACTGAGGCACCTCAAGGCCCAGATCCGCAAATTTGATGACCAAAGGGACAGTGACAGCGAGGACTCCGTGTACTTCTGAATGTCCTAGAGAGATAGTTGGTGGCCGACTCCTCCTCCCATGGGGAACCACACCTGTTGAGAATCCCAGAGAATAAACATGGATTAGACACCTACTATGTGTAACTGCCTAAAAGCATCCCTCCATTTTACAGTGGGGGAAATGAGGTCCAGAGACTTATCCAAGATCTCTGTGGAGGCAATGACTGTAGGTTCCAGGAAATCATAGCCAGAAGGCATGTTTGGGCAGCCTGGTACAAGTGTTGTGATGGGGCACACCAGGGGTAAAGGCTGGGCAATGCTTGGGGCCTGTGTGCAGGGGCTCACCCTCAGAATACCCTGGTCCTGTCCACTCTGCATCGGTCCTCAGTTTCCCCGGCCTAGGGTCAGTGCTGCATAGGCTGTGTGTTGTCTGAGACTCTAACCCCTGACCCACTGAGGATGACAAGATCCAGGCCACTCGCAGGCCAGCAGTCTCTTAGGAAGATGTCTTCGACAGAGAGGCCCACATGTATGGGGTTTGTAGGGAGAGCAGATCAGCTAGCGCTCAACGCAGGCCTCGGGCATGCTAGGCTTGGGTCTCACTTAGTCCCAACCCAAAGTTGGGCCCCTAACTCCCTGATATTTTTCTTTTTCCAAGGCTGGGTTTCTCTGTGTAGCACTGTCCTTAAACTCACTATATAGACCAGGCTGGCATTGAACCGAGATTGGTCTGCCTCTGCCTCCCATGTGCTGGAATCAAGGGTGTGTGCCACCACTGCTGGAGAACTCCTACAGTTCCTTTCATCACCAGCCATCAACATGGTTAGTCACATCTCAGTCTGTCCTCCACCTTCTTTATGGCAACTTAAGAAATGGGGATATGTTACTTGGGGGAAGAAACTGAATTCAAACTGACCCCAACATAAAAAACCAGGCTTTCAGGTGTGGCTTGATCCAGCAATTGGAAAGCTGTTTTGGGAAAGCCTTTACCAGGGCCTCTTTATTCCTCCACAGTAGTGAGGCCAAGATTCCCACCCCCACTGGGGCCTACAGAGCACAGGCTAGACCCTGGGGTTACTTCCCCAGCACTGCAGAAGAAAGCAGAGGCCGACCAAGTAAGGGAATATCTTTATTATTGGCCATGATTTCATAACCCCATGGTGCCCTCCATGGACCATGTATCCAGGAGACGCTCCTGGCCCATGGTACACCTGCCCAGCTGCAGTGGCCCTTCCAGATACCCATGACACCGGAGGCACCAGCATGCTGGCTCCAGACCCTCCGCCCTACCCTGATGAAGGGATGCTGGGACAAGGCTGGGGCCTGGGAGATCTGAATCTTTTTGGTTTCATGATTATTTAAAAAATAAAACAAACCAAACATTTCACAGTCTTTAAATTTAAAAAAAGAAATCAGTCTCAGAAGAGAAGCTGGGGCCTGATCCCCAGGGTCCCTGCAAGGCCCCAGCTTCCATGTGTGTCCTGGAGGATGCCCATCACTAGCCCGAGCCATAGGGCCAGTTAAAGGTGCTCCCTGACAGAAGCATGTCCCGGATGAGTGTCTCGATGGGTGTCTTGCCCACCAGGCGCATGAAGAAGAGCTGGGAGATGAGAGACGCGGGCACAGCGCGCAGGGCTGGCAGCCGCAGCAGCAGGCGCCCAAAGCGCTGGGGCTGTGATGGGTACTGGGCGCGCACATACTCGGTGAGGGCCACCTGTGCCTTCTCCTGCAGGCTCTCCACATGGGCTGGGTCAGAAAGGCCACAGGCATCTGCAGGAAGCAGGGACAAGGGCAGTCACGGTTGGGGAAGTAGGGCCAGAGGCCTACAGGGGAGAGGCTAAGGATGCCACCGGAGGCAGGCATGAACAAAGCTGCGATCCCAGGGCACATATGGGAGTATGTAAGTCAGTGTCCACCAGACTAGCCTGTAGAACCGAAGGAACGGGCTCGGGAATGCTGCTCCACACATGGCTAAAGGGAGGGGCATCACTACTCTACACCATTTTGTGGGAGGAGACTCCAGGCCAGGATCTCCCTCAGCCACGCCCACCGGAAGGCCTCGCTCCATAGCAGTGCCCAGCTATCCCTTTTGTTCTCTCAGGAGGGGATTGGACAAGGTCTGAACCTGTAATCCATACAGTCCGAGAACTCGCTGGTCTCTTTTCTCAGCTCACACCTCGGGGTCACTAAAATGTTACACTGTCTTCCCCTACCGCAGCAAAGGCATGTCATCAGGGAGAGTGGCCCTGTGGGGTATGGCTCCAGAACAGAGGCAGGAGCTCAGAGGTCTGCCCTGTGAGTGTGGGCCTGGGTAAAGAGTAGCATTAATAGCATGGCCTGGAGCCTGCCTGAGTTGTATCTTCCTACTGTTTCAGGGTCCAGTAGGGTACTGTCTGGATCAGTTTGAGGGCATGATGGGGCAACACCAGGAGGAGGATGCAGAGTGCAGTCTCAAGCAGCCTGGTACATGGCCTGGAGCAGTGTCAGGAACCTGGGGTGAGGTCTATGGCAGGGTATGATATGAGTAGGGGTCTGGGGTAGTGTTAAGCCAGAGTGCAGCATCACCTGTGTCAAAAGGGTGTGGCCTGAGGCAGTGTCCTCTCAGTCTGGCTGGAGTGTCCCAGGTTGGCTAGAGAGGGTTGCCTGAGGCTGAGGTGGGGGCGTGGTCAGTCTGAGGGCGTGGCCTTGGGTCCAGTTGGGAGCCTGGTAAGTATGTGGCAGAGCAGTCTGCTTGGAGGCGTGGCTTGTCCCTGGGAATGGGCTGCTTAGGGCGTGGCCTGTGTCTAGATGGGGCTGTGATGGGGTGGCTCACCAGGCGTGAAGAGCGCGATGGCCTTGAGGCAGCCATACTCGGCAGCATCCACCTGCAGGCGGCCCAGCTTGTCCACCTGCTCCTGGAAGGCACGCACCTGGTCCATGAAGGCCACGGCGCGCTCGGCAGCCATGGGCGCGGCGTGCAGCCCCGCGGCGGCCAGCAGCGGCGCCGTGTGCAGTGGCAATGCCGCCTGCGCCGCGTTCAGCACGAAGAGCTCACTCCAGCTGAGTCGCAGCAGCGCCACCTGGTCGGCGGCAGGCAGCTCGGGGAAGAAGGGCGCGTGGCGGGCCCACTCGACCGTGCTGAACAGCAGGCGGGCCGCCAGCTCGCACACGTTGTCAATGCCCAGCACGGCGGCGCCGCCGCCAAAGCGTCCGGCTGCGGGGTAGGGCTCAGCGCGCAGCAGCTGCGCGATCAGCTCGGACACCGGAGGACCCGTGAACGGCTCGACGCCCGTCGCGCCCGGGGGGCTGCAGGCCGCGGGGCCCGGAAGCGCGTGCGGGATGCGGCCGCGCTGCACGGCTGCAGAGGGAGACGGAGCGAGTCAGGCGGCAGCGTAAGAGAGCCACCCCACCCCGTGTGGCCGCACAGGGGACCGGGCACGCACTAGGCACCAGTAATGTCTGGCGCCCCCCCCCCAGCATCCCCCCCAGCTGTACCTCCTTTTGCAAAGTGAAGGCAACATCTGTCAATCACCGAGAACTCGGGCTCCGTCTCTGGCCTCTCCCGCTACTTGTAATTCTCCCCAGGGGGACCACATCGCTAATGCGGCATGGTGGTGGTCCCCAAGAGCAGGGGCTGCCATTATTAGCTTTGCCTATGGTGGTATATACCTCCCATCCCAGCTCTGGGGCATGGAGGCAGGAAGGTCAGGAGCTCAAGGCCAACCTCAACACAAACTAAGTTTGAGACCAGAATGGGCTACAACTGTTTCAAAAAATAACTGAAAAAAAAAATGCAATGCTAAAGTTCTCGGTCACAAACAGAGTGAAAGTAAACAAAAAATAACTGAAAAAAAATGCAATACTAAAGTCCTCGGTCACAAACAGAGTGAAAGTAAACTGAGGCACCAAGGAGCACAGGTTGGCTCCCCAAGGCATTTTAGCATGGGGAAGGCAGCCTGGGCGGGGAGCCAGGAGGCATCTAATGAGCATGCTTTAATGAGCCGGCACCTGTCTCACTGGTGGGTGAACTCCGGGTCAGCCCAGGAAGAGCCAGAGCCAGGGATGCAGGGCACACAGGAGGCACCCAGGCCAAACAGAAGAGAAGCTGGGAACCACATGTCAGCTGGAGCCAGACTGGGCTCCAAATGCTCCCACGGTCCTCTCTCTGCTCACAGGATGCGAACCCCACCCTCACTACTGCTCCCTCATCCAGCTCTGGACCTACTCCAGGGCCTTTGCCCAGAATATTCCACATCTCCAAATCTTGTTTCTCCCTCTCCCCTCTCCCTCTTCCATCCAGTCTAGACTGCAGGAATTCACAGGTCAACACGCTCCTCACGCTATGCTCTCTGCCTGTTCCTCCTGTGTCAAAGGAAGATGACCACTAAGCTACATGAGGATCTAAGTGACTTTGCTTTCAATATTCCTGTCAGGTGTGAAGGGCTGGGTGGACCACTGGTCGAATCCTGCTGAGTATCAGGCCCTGCACAGGCCTGGGAGATGGGCACAGGAATGGTGTCAGTTTCAGAGCAACATGGACTGGACATACAGTAAGCAGGAGACCCTGAGAACTAATAATCAAGGAGGTGAGGGAGGAACAAGGCCACATCTGGAAGGAGGAACAGCTATGCAAAGGCCCTGAGGAAGCATGGCACTAGAAGCAAGAGCCCAAGAGATCACAGGCTCTGACTAGAGACCTATCAGGACTTTCTATCAGACAGACAAGTCTTGACAAAAATTCAGTCTGGGGAAAGACAGAGCAGGAGTCACCTTCAAACTTAAAGGGTCCAAAGAGTCATCAAATAAGGCTGATGCTTTTTTGTTGTTTTGTGTGCGCCCATATGCATGTGGTTTTTTCTAACCAGGTTTTGCTATGTAGCCCAAGCTGACTTCAAACTGGAAATCCTCCTGCTTCAGCCTCATAGATGCTAGGATGACAAGACTGCACCACTCTGCCTGACTGCCAGGCTCTCAGAAGTCTGTTACGTGATGTCTCAGCCTGGCCCACACTCCAGGCTGAAGTGGGAAGCACAAGCAGCTTCCTTCTGCACCAGCTAAGGCACCCAACCCTCGGGCTCTGAGCGAGGGCACCTAACAGAATCTGAGGCTCAGCTGTGCAGTGTGTCTGTCCACCCAGGTCGCATGGGCAGGGACAGGCAACTGAGTCGCCCTTTGGCAGCCTTTGGCTGTAAACTGGCTGAATCCTGCCTTCAGCAAACACACAGAGCAAAGAGTTAACAAATTTTAAAAGTAAAAATAATACTCTCAGTTCAGAAAGAGAGTAGGAGGTCATGAAGAGAAAGGGCAAGGCCCTGTCCTTTGAGGTCAGAGGTCAGGCAGGGCCTGGGGAAAGAACTGAGTGGCTGCACCCCACTACCATGTATCTGGTATCCTTGGTGGATCCCCAACAAGGGCCTGGCTATGGCCACATCCCCACGGCTACTCACCCTCCTTGCGCATGCCCACCCGGAAGCACTTCTTGAGGCGACAGTACTGACACTGGTTTCGGTGGTGCTGATCAATCTGACAGTCACGGTTGGACCTGGAGACACAGGCCAGGGTTCCCAGTGATATGCCTGCAAACCCTTGAGAAACACCAGTGGGGGCTCCCTGGCCTGCGATGGTAGCCCCAAAAACACACTGTGAGGACTCAGTTCTCCAACTTGGAAGGGCAATCTGATCATAACAGGTGCTGAAGCACAGCACACAAGGGGGTCTTTAAGGATGCACAAAAGTCCCCCAAGGGGGCATATGGAAAAGTCCCCCAAGGGGGCATA
>NW_021619779.1:355510-358801 GCF_004785775.1 Grammomys surdaster | reverse complement strand
CCCCCAAGGGGGCATATGGAAAAGTCCCCCAAGGGGGCATATGGAAAGACATTTTCTGGCAGGGATACAATGGAACAGGTTTAAAACACAAAAGGATGGTAACAGAATCCTGTTCATTGTACTTGGTCACCATCAGGCCAAGTGCCAGCCGTGAGTGGAGTCTCAGTACTTCGCTGGCTCAACCTTACAGCCTATGGTGAGAAGGAACGGACAGATCTTTTCTCCTGAGAACACTGGCCCAACACCCATGTCTCTGTAAGCCCAGGACTCTTCCTCTGGACAGCCCTTGAGGAGTGCCCAAGCTAAGGGTACCAAAAAGCACCTAGACATGGAGTAAAAATGAGAGGCAGAAATCAAGATCTAGGTGCTGGCCTCTCCTCCCAGCCTGTCCCTGTGCCACCCTCTGGCTGCTGCCCCATCCAGGAGCCACTGAGCTGAGAGGTCCTGGGGGGTCCAGGATAGCTCTAGCCCCAGCTGTGGTGCTCTGGGCAGGGTTATGAGAGCCCAGACCCTGTGACTTTTAGAGGCCTCCAGGAAGGGGCCCAGCTAAGACAGAAAGAACTCAGGCTAAGTCAGAACAAAGCCAGGAGCCAAGCAGTGATGGGGGGATCAGGGCAGCCAGGCAGAACTGGCCAGGCCTTAGGCGGGTACGCTCTGCTCAGGGCTTTGCTATCTCCACTGTGTGGCTGGAACAGATTAAAACCCAAAAACCTGCAAGTTCTTCTGGCTATCTCACCTAAAGTGTATATTGCTTTGCCCATTATGCTATGCTTATTATAATGACTGTCCCGTTTCTGTGTTTGGGGATGACGGTGGGCACTGTCCACCTCTCTGCTGTCCAGACTGGCCTCAGCCTTCTGAGTAACACAATGGCCAGCTTCCCAATTCAATGTGAGCAAACTTACATACTGCCCATGGCTCCCTGCTGCCTTCAACCCAGCACTTGATGCCCACGTGCCTCTGCTGTGGCTGGGTGGGCTCACCTGACAACACAGCCCACTAAGCATCATGGAGGAGGGGCGTTCCTCCTCTGCCTGTCCTACCCCAAGGGCTTTCAAGCTACTTCCTGAAGCCCTCCTACCCCCAGATAGCTACTGGTCCACTTAGGTTCAGAGAGGGGGACCAACCATGCCAGGTCCCATAGCATAGGTCCTGAGGAGCCCAGAGAGCAGGTGCGACCCTGAGCCTGCCCCAGTCCTCTTCACTGTCCCCAAAGACCCAGCAACTCATTCCAGACGCAAGAATGAGGCCAAAGTCTGGTGGCCCAGTTACAGCTGGAGGAGGGGAGCAAGGCAGGTCCCCATCAAGTCCAAACTCTAACATGGTGGCAGCCCCCACCTGACCTGTCACTAGCATCTACCTCTGGGAGAGAGCTCAACTCCACACCCAGCCCCCACAGCTCCACCTATTCCACTGGGCCAGGACCCTTCCCATGACCCTACAACTTCTCTGGGGCTCTGGGTACCTGGGAAACGGGGCTGCCTGTCCTGTTTTTTTTTTTTGAGGCCCTGCATGCTCCTGGGGGATGCAAAGTCTTCACTGGTAGATAGAAAGCCCTCTACAACCCCTGGCCTGGACAGCCAACCTCTTTTTTCAAGGGGCTTTCTGTCCCACGGGAGACAGCCAATAAGCAAGACCACACCCTGCACAACCCTGCAGAGGGATACCCACCAGACGGCATCTCCCACGGGTCCTTCACTCCTAGAGTGGCCCAGAAGTTTAAGAACTCGTCCCGGAACCCCAAGGCTGAACCAAGCAGGGAGTGGGGGGTGCGGTCAATTCCGGTGGCCTTGCTGGCCCTCCGGCGGCGGCTTCCGGTGACCCAGAGCCTAAGGGGTACCCCTCTAATGGACAAGCATAGCCTCTCCTGCATGCACCCCCCTGCTTCCGGCGAAAGCAGCCACCCCGAGCCACCCACCCGGGAGTTCCTCCAGCTGCCCGTGCCAGGGCGACTTTGGAAGTGATATTTGACCCAAGGGCGCGCCGGATCGATCCGCGCGGCCGCAGACAATGGCCCCTGGACGCCGCCAGCCCCGCGGTGCGACTTGCACGTCTGATTCCTGAGAGGCACCACGCATGACGGGCTTCCACGATAGGGGGCACTGGGGGCTGGAAAGAGGGTCCCCACTCCTGACAGCACCCCGGAGCCCTCCCCGCCTGGCAGAACCAGCTCTCTCCAGAGCAGGAGGACAAGAGCAAAGACCACCTGCGAGGGGGGGCCACCTGCACGCATATATCACCAACTGTATATCGGATCTCGACTGGGGCCAAGCCCGTGGTCTGGGGAGGGAATGCGGGTGCGGGGAAGGTCAGCGCCAGGCCCAAGGTGACCGAGCAGGTCCGGGCTGGCCCGGTGGCCGCGCGTGGGGCTCACCGGCAGGTGTAGCTGAGATTGCGGCGGATGCTGCGCTTGAAGAAACTCTTGCAGCCCTCGCAGGTGAACACGCCGTAGTGCTTGCCGCTGGACTTGTCCCCGCACACCACGCAGTCCACCTGCAGCCCCGGACGCTCCTCGTCTCCCGGCTCCGCGTCGCTGGTCGCTCCGGGAGGCGACGCCGAGTCGTCCTCGGTCGCGCGTGGGTAGCTCCCACCAGCCTTGTCCACGCCGTTCGTGTCGCCTCCGGGGCCGCCCCAGCCACCGGTCACCATGGCCATAGCCCCGGGGACAGCAGGGCCGGGGCGCCCCGGGACGAGTCCGTCCCCTCTGGGCACGCCTGGCGACCCGAGGGGAACCCGGCTACCCCGGGCGCATGTAGCCCGCGCGCTCGGGGGGCTCCGGTCGCACCCCCCCCCCCCGCAAAAAGTTTTGCGGCAACTTCCTGCGGCCGGTCCGCGCGCCAGGCAGGAACTGGTCGGGCCGGTTCCAGGCCAACTTTCCCACGCGTGCCCGCGGCCGACGGGGGCGCGCTAGAGGCGTGAGTCTGGGGCGCCCAGGTCCCGTGGTCCGGAGTCCTGGGGACCCAGTGGCGATGCGGGGGCCATGGCCGGGCCCCGCTGCCCAGGCCAACTTAGTGGCTCACCATTCGAGCGCGCGCGGGCGCCCCCGAACCCGGAGGGAAACTTTGGCCGCAAGTTGCGCGACGAGGGGGGAGGGGCGGCGGGAGCGCGCGCCGGAGTCCCGCACGCCGCGCGCGCCCGGCCGCAATCGCAGAGGTCCGGACGATAGAGCTGAGTGGAGAGTGCGGCCCGCGGCCTTCCCCGGATCTTCTCCCGG
This sequence comes from Grammomys surdaster, assembly GCF_004785775.1. Lineage (NCBI taxonomy): Eukaryota > Metazoa > Chordata > Mammalia > Rodentia > Muridae > Grammomys > Grammomys surdaster. The sequence continues at coordinate 355,587 of NW_021619779.1, read as the reverse complement.
ACGAGCGCGCGCGCGCGGCCGGCCTGGGCCTGCGCCTAGGCCCGAGCCTCGGCCTCACCCTGGCGCTCGCCGCCGGC
>NW_021619779.1:349726-355110 GCF_004785775.1 Grammomys surdaster | reverse complement strand
CCCTTATAAGGGCATGGGGTAGCCGCGCGCCGCCCGGAGCTGTGGGCCGGCGAAAGGGCGGGGCGGGGCACGCGGCTGACCCTCCCCCACGCGGCCGCGCAGCCTTAACCCCTGCGCGCCCTGTCCGGGGCATCGGGGAGCGCCTCGCGGCTCCCGGCAGCCGCGCCCCCGGGAACATCTGCACCCGGGCACGCCCCCGCCGCACACGCGCGCCCCCGCATCGCTCCGCTCGGCTGCCAGCTGGAGCGGCCCCCTCCTCCCCAGGGTCTCCGCGCCCCGCCCGCCCCGCCCCGCGCTCCGCTCCGGTGAACACCTGGTGTCCGGAGTCTGGGGGTGGAGGGCTGCGCCGTGAGGTCAAGGGGTCCCCTCTCTCCTTTCAGGCTTCAAGGGTGGGAGAGGCAGGGCGTCTGTCGCCCCTCCGGCCGGAAGGCGTGCCAGCCGGGGCTGTTGTCCCGGGTCCCCCTTCATTTCCTTTCCTTTTTTTTTTTCTTCACCGAAAGGGCTTGGCCTGGTGACCCGGCTGAGCCACAGATGTCCCCCCCCCACTCCCCCACGTCCGGAGCCTTCCAGCTGCCGCCACGCCCCTGCCCCCTCCAATTCTACTGGAGCAAGCATTTATTAAGCACCCTTTGTATGCAGGGACCCCCGGGGCACGCATTTATTAAGCTCCCTTCACATTTGAGGCCTAGATGGGATTGAGGCCTGACTCTAAGTCTGTTAACGTTTAACCGGTACCGGCTGGAAAAGGTCCTCTTGTGGCGACCTTTCACCCCTGAGTCACAGTTCTGACCGCCGGGCCTGTTGTGCCTCCTATGCAGGCCTGGGTCCAGTGTAGACACCAGGGCACGCGGCCAGCCTGGACAGGGTGCCCTCTCTTCTGTAAGGGCCTTGTGAAAATCATCCCACAAGATGAGCCCTCACATAAGGGGACTTAAGGGAACTGAAGTGCAGGTTTCTGCTAGCCAGGTACACCCAGCTCTGTGCCGTTGGACCTACCCAGAAGAATCCACCAGAATACCATGTGAAAATCTAAATATAGAAAGCAGGAAGGACTAGGATCAGACTGGAGCGAGGACTTCCCAGGAATCTGATTAGAATTGGCTCTGCTTTAGTGGTGACAAACCCTGGGTGGCCCAGAAGATAAATCAGTTTAGGGGTAATATTGGTTATTTGGGATGTGGGCAGTCCTAGATTGGACTATTCTCGAATCCTTGCTGCCAGTATCTCAAGAAAGGACTGAAAGGGTGGAGGGGCAGAAGGAGGGCTTAGGAGTAAAATGGGCTTTGGAAGAGGGGCTGAGTTACAGAAGTTCAAATAAACAAGGATTTTGGGAGACTAGGCTTAGTGAGGGACCCAAAGGGAAAAGTTTGGAGTCAGAAAAAGTGAGTTCCAGAGGGGTCCAGCCCTGTGCTAGTCACCCTGCCACTTTTGGCTCCCTAACCCTTGGGCCCAACCGGGTGTGCTGAGCCTTGCCCCGCCCCCATAACCCCTGCCCGTGGCCCCGAGGTGACATTTGACCTTGTGGTTGTGGAGGACCCAGAGACAAAGACACTTGGGCCCATCTGCTGCTGGGACGCCCGTGGGAACAGCCAGATTCTGTCGGAGCTGCCTGGGAACCAGCCCTGCACCCCCCACCCCCAGCAGGTGACCTTGGCGGACCGCTAACGATCTGGTGGCTAAAGGTTAAAAAGGCTTGGGCCAGCTAGCCGGGCAAAGGCGCTCGCCTGAACTCCATTCTGGGTGCCGCATGACAGGGATCCTGGAGATGTGTAGGGCGGGAAGGAAGGAAGCAGTCCCCCTCCACCCCCCAGCCGGCACACACCAGCAAGGTACCCTGCCTCACCGTCCTGATCCCTCAAACCCCTCCCCCAGAGGGTGGGACAAAAATAGGTCCTCAACCCCAGGGACGCTCCAGCCTCTGGCTCTTGCTACCTGAGGCACTGAGGCCGTCCTCCCCATCCCCACCCCCAGGCCGGACAGCTGTGCAGAACAGCTGCACAGGTGTGGCCTGCATGCTAGGCCTGCTCTAAGGTTTCAGCCAAGAGGGGAACAACGGAATCGCAGCCCAGCCCCCACCCAAGCAAGGGGTGTGTGGCCATACATGACGACTCAGTCAGCTGCTGCTAGTACACACACTTACACAGTGCGTCCTGTCCTGTCACGCTCACCCTGTCCTCCGAAGCCCTCTTGGGTGTTGTTCCAGGTATCCCCACCCAGAGGCTGTCTATCATGTACTACAGTAAGTTTAATTTTATTCTCACTATGTTCAATTATGTGTATCTGTGTGTGGCGCCCTAGGAGGCCAGAGGCATCAGATCCCCTGGAACTGGAGTTACAGGTGGCTGTGAGCAGCTATTCTAGGTGCCGGGGACTGACCTCTGGTCCTCTTCAAGAGCAGTAGGTGCCCTTATGAGGTGTCTCTCCTGCTCCTCAGTTTAACAACACCAAGGGTTATTGTGTGGCTGTCAGCATAAGTGTGGCGTCCACCTTTATGTGGGAGCTGGAGGTTGAACACCGACCTCAGATTGTCACTTGGCAGCAAGCACCTTGCCCAGTCAGCCATCTCTCTGGTCACACTTTTAATTTTATCTTATTCATTCATTCATTCATTCCTTTTTTGCTTTTATGTTGAGGTGTATGTGTGTTTTGTCTGCATTTGTGTCTGTGTGCTGTGTCTGCCTGGTGTCTACAGAAGCCAGGAAAGGGCACCAGACCCCTGGAGCTGGAGTGACAAGACGGCTGTGAGCTGCCATGTGGGTGCTGGGAATGGATCCCGGGTCCTCTGCAGGAGCAGCCAGTGCACCTAACCACTGAGCCATCTCTCCAACCCCTCATTCACTGCATTCTTTGATACTGTCTCAGGTAGACCAGGCTGCCCTTAAACACACTATGTAGTCAAGGATAGCCTTAGACTCTGAGTGCTGGCATCACAGGTAGGCTCAGACTTCCAGGTGCATGTGGAACTCAGGGCCCTGTGCATGCTTAGCCTACACTCCAACCAACAAGGCCTTTGTTTTCCTCCTCTGTGTTCTGCAGAAGACTCCCTCATGTTCCGTAAGGGCTGGACCAGTGCAGGCCTCCTTAGCTCAGCCTGGTGGGATGGGCACACAGAGGCAGCTCTGAGGGCTTCAAGCATGCTCTGCAGGTGTCTTCCTGCTGAGCAACCACAACCCTCTACTTCCTGTAAATGCAGGTTCCCAAGCAGCCTGGGGTCCCTCTCCCTGAAACAAGTCTCCCATCACATCCTTAAGCTAAGCCCTTCCCACCTCAGTCCCTTCTTGAAGAGACACTCCAGCTGCCAGGGACAAAGGACAGGTTTGTATGTTATTTTGTTTAATTACATGTGTAAGGGAGGGTATGTACACATTAGTGCAGAGCCTTCAGAGGCCAGAAGGGGGCGACAGCTCTCCTCGACCTGGAGTCACAGGCGCCAAGGCTGTTGAGGCTGGCAATTAAACCCAAGTCCCCGCAAGAGCAGACCCTGCTGTTAGTATCTGGGCTGCCTCTCCATACACCACAGGATACTGTGACACTCCAGCCACCTCTGTGTCACATGCAAGCTTGGTCCGAGCCCTACAGGAAGGTCTGGGCTGACTGGGGTGCCCCAGGCTTCCCCAGGGCCCTAGCAGTGGCCATCAGCACTGCCAGCTCTTCAGCCTGTTGAGCCTGCATCCGAGCCATCTGCTGCTCCAACTTCCTGCGTTGCTCTTCCTGCTTCCGGTGGGCTCCTCTAAAGGCCAAAGCCAGAGCGCTGCAAGCAGGAGAGACGGGAGATGCCCGGCTGAGCTAGGACAAGGACTTAGCTGGACGGAAGCCAGGAGCTGGGGGCTTGCCCGCTGCTTCTCTTAGAAGCGGAGAAACTGAGGCCTGGGGAAAGCCGTGCCGAGTCCCACCTGTGAGCCTTGCACAGCTCTCTGTTGAGCTCGGCACTCTGAGCACCTCTGGATCGGCCCTTCTGAGCCACCTGTTCCAGCTGCCGCCGCAGGGACTGCAGCTGTGCCCGCAGGTCCACTGCCCTGCAAGGGTGCAAGAGAGGCCATCTTAGGCCCTCTCAACCCTGTCCCTGACCTCCCACACCTTCAGACCAGCCCACACTTTGGTGTCTGCTGAATATGGTGCTCCCAACCACACCCCCTTACACATCCACCCCAGTCCCACCGGGCCCTGACACTCACCGGGCCAGGGATGCTGACAGTTCCTGGGATACATTCTCAGAGTCCCACACTTTGTCCATCTGACCACCCAGGAGGGCAGGAGGGACCTAAGGGAGGCGGACGCGAGAGAATGTGCTGTGCTCACCTTAAGTTGGATACGGAAGGTGCCCAGATCCCAGCTAGAACTTAGTTTAGTTTCAGAGACCTGCCTGCCTCTGCCTCCTGAGTGTTGGCATTAAAAGCGTGTGCCACCATTGCCCGGCCATTTATTTAATGTGTGTGCATGCACGCAAGCACCGCCGTTGCACGTGGAGGTCAGAAGACAACTTAATGGGCGTTGGTCCTGTTTTCACTCTTTGGGTAAAGAATGGGACACACGCCAGTGTCTCCACAAGATCTGGGGTCTCCACCTTTCTGAAGCCTGACTCAAACAGGCCCAGCTGTTTCCTTTCTCCTTTGGGTGCTGCCAGAACATAACTGCACTTTAGACCCCTAAGTGACTTTGGCTTCCTCACTAAAGTGTCCTCCACCTCAGGCTGACCTCCATGCCCCCATCACCCTCCTCCCGTAAGCTTGCCTGGCCTGGTGTTCTCCTTTCAAATTCTAATAATCTGAGCTTCTGTTGGCTACATTTTATTAATGCTGCTAAGAACCCTCAAAGGGCCCCAATTCTCCAGCTCCGTTGAGGAGCCCCAAGATTTCCAGTAAGCCTTCTCTCCTGACTTCTAAATATTCTTTGTTACTTTTAAAGATTTATTTTTATTCTCTGTGTATGGGTGTTTGCAAGCATGTACGGGCAGTGCCTACAGAAGTCAGAATAGGGCATCAAATCTTCTAGAGCTGGAGTGAGGGTAGTGAACACCGAGTGAGGCTGGGAATAGAACCTGCGTCCTCATCAAAAGCAGCCAGGGCTCTCACCCGCTGAGCAACATCCTACACCCCTGGGATTGAACCGGGCAGGATTGGCTAGAAGCGCCTTGACTGCGCTTTGGGCAGGAGCTGTTAGCATTTTGTCTAACTCCACCCCCACAGTTACCTGGCAATAGCCAGGTAGGCCGGCCCACTATAAAAGGGGCTGCTTGCCCCCCTCCTCTCTCTCTTGGTCTTGCTTTCTTGCTCTCTCTTGATCACTCTGTCCCCTCGCCCATTCCCTTCCACCCTCTCCACGTACTCATGGCCTGCCTCTCTCTCTCTCTCTCTCTCTCTCTCTCTCTCTCTCTCTCTCTCTCT
>NW_021619779.1:321419-349716 GCF_004785775.1 Grammomys surdaster | reverse complement strand
TCTCTCTCTCTCTCTCTCTCTCTCTCTCTCTCTCTCTCTCTCTCTCTTCCTCCCTCCTTCCCTCCCTCCCTCCCTCCCCCACCCTCACCCTCTGCCTCTACTACACTCTTAACTCGCCTCCCCATGCCCTGAATAAACTCTATTCTATACTATACCGGTGTGTGGCTGGTCTCTCAGGGGGAAGACCTCACCACACACACCTCCACAGAACATATTCTTTCTCACACATCAGGACCCATACCTGGTAGTGCTGCAGTCTGTCCTCCCCGGCCTCTTCGTCGCTGCTTGGGTCCTCGCTGCTGCCTCCACTGCTGCCATCGCCCGTGAGGTGAGCCCGCTCCCAGCGAAGCTGCTGCAGGAGCAGCCGATGGGCAGGGCCCTGGGCCCGCAGCGCTGCTTCCCGCAGCTCCAGCCCGCGCTTCTCCCGCTGCGCTAGCTGCAGCCTCAGCACCAGGTCAGCCAGACTGTCCTAGGGAGCAGAGGGGAACTAGAGTTAGCTGCTGGGGAAACTGAGCCCTTCCCGAGTACCCCCAGAGGCCTGGCAAAATCTCACCAGCGTCCTGGCCTTCCTCTTGTAAAAGCTACAGAGGAGAAATAACATTTGTGGAAGCTTCTAGAATTTCTCAGACTTCACTTTTTTTTTTTTTAATCTGTTTTGTGACCGGGAGAATGGTGCTGGTCATACTCTTCACTGGAGGCAGAGACAGGTTAATCTCTGAGTTCAAGACCAGCTAGATCTACATAGAGTGGTCCAGACAGCCAGGGCTATGGAGAGCCCATATATGTGGATTTGCAACATGAGTGCAGTGCTGGAAGAGGCCAGAAGAGGGCGACAGAGCTGGAGCTGCAGTCATGTGGGTGCTGGCATCTGAACCTGGACCCTATACAAGAGCAGCCTGTCCTCTTTCGCACTGAGCCTACCCTCCAGCTCGATTGTTGTATCTTTTACATTTTTTGCTTATTATACATTTTTGGAACCTGGTCTTACCGTGGAGCTCAGTCCAAGGGCTGTGAAGTCATGATCCCCTTGTGCTGGGGGATGGGAGAGGAAGGGAGTGCTCACTTGTGCTGGGCAAGAGCTGCACTACTGAGCCACCCTGCCCCCAGCCCCAGGAACTCACCCTGGCTGCAGCCTAACATCTCCCACGGGAAGAGAATGTTGGGAAATCAGCTAATCTTGATTACCAACCTGACAGATTCTAAAATCTCTCCAACCCTGTGGACATGCCTATGAGGGAGTGTCTAAATTTGGGAAACAGAGGTGGAGACCCCCGTATTCCCTGGGCTGGGGTGGGCTGAATAAGAAGTCTGCAGAAGCAGGTACCTCTCTCTGCTTCCTAACTGCAGAGGCAGTGTGATAGCTGCCTCAGGCTCTGGCAGTCATGACTTCCTGCCACAACAGACCACACCCTAGAACTGTCAGCCAAGCAGGAACAAACCTTCCTTCCTGAAATTGTTCCTGTCAGAGATTTCATAGCAACCAAAGGGAGCTTATAGAATCTTATGGAAAACCTAATCAGGAGGACAAGCTCCTATGCAGTCTTCAAAACTTCACCCCCAATTCTCCTTCATACAAGAAACCATCTCCCCACCTAAGGGACACCCTGCTTGCCTCTGAGCTCCAATGACATCAAGTACGTGTTGTGACTGTCTCAGCACATTCCTACCCGAGTAGCCGATAGGTCCTGCTGGATCTGAGACTTCTCGAGCTGGGGCAAGGCCGGGCCAGGCTGTATCTCCAGAATGGCCTGTACTGTTGCTTCTGCATGGGGCATAGTCGGCTTGGGTGCAGTGGCAGGCCCAAGTGCTGGGGGGATCTTCACCAAAGCCCAGCGCTCCCGGAGATGCTGGACATAGGCATGGAGCCGAGCAGCCAGTCCCTCTGGTGTAGGCTTGTCCACACTCCTGCCCTCTGGGCTATAAGAGACAGGAGGCAGACCGGCTGTTCCCAACGCACAGCCTTAGGAAGCACACAGCCATAGCACAACCTACACTCAGTGGACAATCTTCCAGCATTATAATATGGCTGGGGCTCAGCCAGGAGAGTGCTTGTGGCTCAGTCCACAGAGCTTGCCTAGCAGGCATGAGGTCTCCTGCCTGGCACCCTATTAACATCCCAGCTCCCAGGAGATGGAGGCAGGAGGGTCAGGAGTTCAAGGCCACCTTCAGATATGCAGCAAGGCAGTGAGCCTTGGTGGTAACTCCATCACTAGGGGAATTTGAATTTACTTCTGAGGCGGTCCCAGCTCACACTGCACACCAAGGCTGCACTGACAGTGAAGACGCTCTGTGCAGAGACAAAACCAGGAGCTCACAGCCACTGGCATGGACACTCCTTACAAGTGCAGTGATAATCTTGTCAGGTTTACACAGGTTGTCAGCAGTACCACCTTCCTTTGGGGCTATGTGAAGCCCTGGCCACTTCCTGTACCCACCCTCTCTACTTCCTGGCTGCCGTGATGGATTAATACCTCTGAAGTCATGAGCCAAAACTTAATAATAATCTAATAAACTTCTCTTCACTGATTTTTTTTTTGCCCAGCTTTAGAGGCTGAAACCAGGGTCTACATTACTTGATGCTTTGTGTATTTGTGTGTTTGGTGTTGTATTTATTTCAGACAGGATCACACTGTGTGGGCTAGCCTGGAACTACTCTGTCTCCTGAGTGCTGAGATCAAAGACTGTTACCACACCTGGTACCACTTACTAACCTACTCCAGTCAGTCCTTGTATCAGCCAAAGATGATTGGCTCAGACCCAACCCTGGGCAGTGACCGATGACCCTGACACCAAAGCCCTATGTACAGCAGGCTCTGGGACATGCCCCCAGCACTCTCATGGACCAGCAACTCTTGTGCATCCTCAGGTACCTGGGCTGGGGTGTCTCTATATCCACGGCTGTGTCCTTCTTCGCCAGTAGTCTAGAGGCCTCCTTCTCAGCAGCCTGCAGGGCTCCCTTGGTAGCTTCAACTCCAGTTCCTAGGCCAGCTGTCTTCAGAGCAAGCATTACCTCATACACCTCCTCACAGTCCTCACTGTGGGATAGGATTTAAATGTTTCAACACTCAGCCCCAACCCAGGCAGAGCCAGGCCGATCTCTGTGAGTTCAAGGCCAGCCTAGGCTACACAGTGAGACTGTCTCAAACAGTATACAACAAACCACAAAAGACACCTCCCACCGGTCATTCTTTATGGGTCAGAGTAACATGTCATAGTGAGGTAATGTATCTTTTGAAGGTCCTGTGTCCCTCTGTACATAGGGCCATCCTGGCTTGCAGCACCACCCCACCCCCAGCCACCACCATCAGTGAGAGAAGGCACAGACCTATACTGCAGAGCCAGGCACAGGGCTGTGGCCTCAGCCTCCCGCTTGCCCAGCTTAATGCTGAGGCTCTCACAGCGGCCCTTGTAGCCCTGAAGCACAGCCAGAAGGAGGCGATTGAAGCACTTCAACTTCTCAATGTTCCTGCTTCCAAAGGTGGGCAACAGGGAAGGTAAGTGAGACCCCAATCCCTCAGAGCTGTTTTCTCCCCCTCCCCATCACAACCCAGTGGCAGGAGCAATGGTGTCCTTAAAAGCTCAGCAGCTGTAACTCAGCTTCTCACCCCTGGAGCTGCCCCATCTGGTCTTCCAGGAGGTACATCTCTGGGGCTGGATGCTGTGTGGAAAGGCACCCAAAGCTCTGGGTGCTGGAATCACTCCGGAGACGTTGGAGAAGGGGGTGAGCCATGGGGGAGTCCTGCCAGGAAGACATGACTTGATTAATCTGACATCAAAAGCCCTACCCCAGAGGTGGTTTTCTCCCCTTTTTGCAGGGCTGGGGCGGAACCAGGGCCACTTGGGTCCTATTACCCATCTGTTTCACTACTGAATCTTTGGTTTGTTTTGGGGAGGGTATCATTATACACACGTGTGGGATGTATGCGTGTGTGTGTGTGTGTGTGTGTACCATGACATGTGAATGGATGTCAGGGGACAACATATTGGAGTCAGTTCTCTCCTTTTGGGGCTCAGGGATTGAACCTAAATCAGCAGACTTGGCAGCAGTTGTCCCAAGAAGCTGAGGCATCTCACCAATGATTTTATTTTTTTCTTTAATATGGAGACAGAGAATATGCCACATTCACTGGTCATGTTCCTTCTGTCTTGGCTCTTAAGCAGTTGGAGTGACTGTAGGGTGACTGCTCTGAGCTACCAAGCTGGTGATTTAAGCTTTTGTCTTTTAATTTTCTGTGTATGGGTGTTTGCCTGCACGTTTGTCTGTGCACAGGGATGCCTAGTGCCTGTGGAGCCCTGAAGAAGGCATCAGATCTCCTGGAACCAGAGTTACAGATGACTGTGAGCCACCATGTGGGTGCAGAGAACTGAACCTGAGAACACTGTGAGAGCAGCTAGCACCCCTAACCATTGAGTCATGTCTCCAAGTCCTGTTTAGTTCTTTCAGATACTATAGGTTGTATTGACAGTTTCCCTCCAAGATAGAGACATTCCATCCTGCAGAGCTGTTCCTGCAGCAGGAAGGTAAATAACTCCAAATAGTTTCAGGAAGTTCCTGAAACTGAACAGATAGACTAGGCCTCTCCCTGCCATGGTAAGGAAAATCCTTCTGAGATTAGTTAACAAACAAGTGAACAAAGAAGACCCTAAGACCAGACCAGCTGTCTGGAGGAGGTTTAGACCAGAGTCACTAAGGAGGGACAATCCTCAACCTGCAGGGTTTGTAGTGAGCTTCAGGTCCCCAGCTTTTCTGAGTTGTCACTCATGCTGTCACTCAGGCTTTGGTGATGCAACTGTCTTTGAATCATTTCTGCCCATCAACCTGTATGTAACTACAATCCTATATGTACCCATATTTATATTCATAATATCTACCCATAATCCTATTTTTCACCCCAATAAAACTCATTGGCTCACCTAGTTGGACTTTGGTGATGTCCATACTTTGATGTGTCATGGACCCCCTATCTGTGGTCAGTTGATCTGTGTAGTATCTCCCCAGGAAAAGTTTTGTCACACAACATTATAGGATCCCATAAAGCACAAATTGACATTTACCCCTCATACTGGGAAAGCAGGGAACATCATGACTTGGACTCAGAAAGCTTTAGGCTTACCTGAGGCGCCCAGGGTCTCCTTTCTGCACCAGAACTGCTGGAGTTGCTGTTTCTGTGCCCTGCTCCGAGGATGGAGGGAGGTGGGGAGGCCTCCAGCTGCATCAGGGAATCCTCCAGCTCCTGTACCTGCCAGTGATAGGGATCAGGCCATGACTTCACGTTGTCAACCAGTTCTCTACAGCAACAGCAGCCTTGTCAGTGTGGCCTGGGACGGTCTCCAGCTGCCAGAGAGCACTCATCACTCAAGGCCTAACCAGGAGAGTGCAGGTACTGCCAGGGTGATGGAGGCAGGACGATTACCACGATTTAATTATTTTAGAATTTATTTTTATTATTTTATATGCATTGGCGTTTTCTCTGCATGTATGTCTGTGTGAGGGTGTCAGGTCGCTTGGAACTGGAGTTACAGACAGTTGTGAGCTGCCACGTGAATGCTTGGAATCAAACACGGGTCTTCCGGAAGAGCAGCCAGTGCTCTTAACTGCTGAGCCAACTCTCCAGCCATCCAATTTATTCCTTTCTAAATTTTTAGGATACTGTTTCCCGGAGTCATTTATATCTTCCAAACTCAAGCTACCCCCCACTTCAGCCTCCCAAGCAGCTGTGATTTCAAGTGTGCACCACTACACTCAGGAGAATTCATCTTTGTTGTTGTGAGAAGTTTCTGAAAGCCAAGTGCTAAGCCACGCCCCTAGCCCATCATTGGAGGATTCTAGGCTGTCACTCTACCCCCCTGAGCCACGCCCACAGCCCTGACTGGCGGATTCTTCGCAGAGCCAGGTAGGGCTCCGTATCCCTACTTGCCCTAGTTCTGTTTTGCCTATCTAGTCAAAGCTAGTGCTAAATTATGATCCTCTCATCTGAGCCTCTGAAGTCCTGATCACTACAGGCTTGTCCCACCCATGATCTATAGGTTTCTGGTCACCTCCACTAAACGCCCTGGGCCACTTCACCCCTCAGTCACCTTCAGGATTATGGTCCACTGCCAGATTGTTCCTCTCACAGTCATCAGATGTCAACAAGTGAACACCTGCAGCAGGTCAGTTCCCCTCAGAACCCACCACACACAAGAGCACACCAGCTTTCAACACCCTGCACACGGTGGCCTTCTCACGTGCCTCTGTCTCCCGACTCTGCTCCAGCTGCAGTGATCTCAGGATTTGTGCTGGTTCCTGTGACTTGACATCAGCAGGAGTCATTTTGGAAGAGGAACCACAATTGAGAAAATGAATTTTTTTTTTTGGTGGTGGGGGTTGGTTTTTCAAGACAGGGTTTCTCTGTGTAGTCCTGGCTGTCCTGGAACTCACTCTGTAGACCATGCTGGCCTCGAACTCGGAAATCCGCCTGCCTCTGCCTTCCAAGTGCTGGGATTAAAGGTGTGCACCACCACTGCCCGGCTTACAGTTGAGAAAATGCTCCTCCCAATGGATCTGTGGACATTTTTCTGATTGACGATTGATGGGGAGGAAGGGGCTAGCCCGTTGTGGGTGGGGCCATCCCTGGGCTGTTGGTCCTGGTAAGAAAGCAGGCTGAGCAAGCCATGGGGAGCAAGCCAGTAAGCAGCATCCTCCATGACCTCTGTATCAGCTCTGCCTCCAGGTTCCTGCCTGAGCTCCCTTCAGTGATGGAGTGTGGTCTCAGAGTTTTAAGATGAAATCAATCTCTTCCTTCTCAATTACTTTTGGTTGTGGTGTTTTACCATAGCAATAGAAACCCTAAAACAAGTCCAGCATAGCTCACACCTTTAATCCCAGTACTGGAGAAGCAGAGGTAGGTGGATCTCTGTGATTTTGAGGCCAACCTGATCTACAAAGTAAGTTCAGGACAGCTAGGACTATGTTACACAGAGAAACCTTGTATCGGAAAAAAACAAAAAAGCAAAAATGTACCACCCAAGATAATCCTCTGTGTGTGTGTGTGTGTGTGTGTGTGTGTGTGTGCAGTGCAACTGACACAGGGTCTGTAGCCCAGGCTAGTCTTGGACTCAGTCGACAGCTGAGAACAATGTTAGTCTTAGCTGGGGCTCACCTGAGTAGAGATTGTCCCTCTTCCTTGGTACATCTGTCACTGCTCTACATCACTGTGTCTACTCCCACGGCAGGGTCCGCCTTGTCTTCAGTCACCAGCTCACCTGTCTCTGCAGAGTCTGCTTCTCTGCCTGGGCGTCCTGCAGTGAGGCCTGAGTGCAGGCCAGCTCCTCCTCCCGGCTGCTCAGGGCCTGCCGCAGCCAGGCGTTCCTCTCTATGAGGCAAGCTGCCTCCTGCCGTCCAGGTCCAGAGGCTTCTTCCTCACCACCAAAGGACCCCAGAGCCCCCTGGTCTCTGTCTTCTGCTTCCACTGGCTTTTGAACACTTAGCGAGCGGTGGCGCCAGGCAGCTACAATTGCCTCAAGGGAGCTCAGCCTGCACTGCAAGGTCTCATACACATTGGCTGCTGATATCTCAGCAGGACCAGTACCCAGGGGGGCTTCTTGCAGGGCCTGGTGGTCTTCCACCTCAGGCTCACACTGTTCTTCCAGGCTCAAGGGTAGGACCCCATGGGATCCTACATCACAATCCTCCTTGGTCCTGTAAAGATAGTCAGGGAATCCCAGCCACCTGAGGCTCAGCAGAGGCCCGGAGGGCTAACCCCAGTGTCCCTAGGAAGGCTGAGCAGGGAATAAGCAGCTGGAGGATAAACAGGAAGAGGAGTGAGGCGAGCAGCAGAGGCAATGGCAGGTGAGTGGCAGGAGGCAGCTCTATGTGGCTTCGGGCTGGAATACAGGGTTCATACTAAAGTCATCCTACCAGTTCCTGGGGCCCTGTAGGCCAGGGCCAAGGTGTTCCTGAAGCAGCAGCTCAGGGCTAGTCTCGAAGCTTCCATTGGTGGCATCTACTTCCTCTGAGCTCTCAGCTACAGGGTCCAGCTCCCCCTGTGAATAACCCCTCAGTCCCCACACACAGGCTCTGGGCCGTCACAGCCAGCTCCCTCTGTGGAGGACTCCCCTACACCACAGCAGGTTCTGAGCCAGGCAGGCCTGGGATCCCAGGATCCATGGGACTGGGTGTAGCAGGAAGAGGGGCACACTTACAGGCAAAGGGTGTCTCCCTCGACGGCTTCGGGGCCGTGTGGCCCGGACACTCATGGCCTCTGTCACTACAGCCTGCTCTCAGTTCTTGCCTTCGACACCTTGGAATCCTTGTTTTTTGTTTTTTTCCTGTAGGAGTTTTGGGTCGTCTGCACTGATTGACACATTTAAATAGGAGTTTTGGGTCGTCTGCACTGATTGACACATTTAAATATTTGAATACCTCTCCTCCCGTAGTGCCCACTGTCTACTCGTCCCCTACTCTCCTGTGCCTCACCTTTGCTGGACATTCCTCTCCCCTCAGCTGCCTGAATGCGTTTCTCTTACCTGTGCCCCCTCTTCCCTATGGAGGCATTGGGTAGGCACCCTACGAGTCCTCTTTCCTCCCACGACTCTTAGCACCAAACTCCCTCACCCTGGGGGTTGGCCCTGTGGCCCTCTTCTCTGCTTCTCCAGAGCACCTTGGGAAAGGCCTGAGCTCCTGGGCATATCTCAGGCCATCCTGGCCACTGGCTACTGAGGCCTTGATGGCCAAAAGTAGCCTGGGAGGGGTTGGGAAACAGGAAGCTCCCCTATCCTGATCACATGGACAGTTATTGTTTCGTTTCCTTCTCCAGGATGCTGGCTTCCTCCAGAACGGGAAGAGGATGGAGGACCAGGACCTTTGTCTCACTCCAAGGTATCAGTATCCCCTTATCCCAGCCCAAACCTGTAGTCCTTCCATTTTCATTTTGGATTTTCTGTGTCCCTCTGTTCACCAGGGCTCGCTCTAATGTGAGGGTCTGTTTTTATTTTATTTTGTGTTTCTAAAAACAAAAACAAACAAACAAACAAACAAACAAACTGTAGGAGTTGTAGGCTCCAGCATTTGCATAGCTTTTATTTTTTATTTCTTTGCTTTACTCATCTTCGTCTGTGATGGTACTACTTGTCTCCGAGATCGAACTCAGGTCCTCAGGATTGGTGGCAAGACTATGCACCTGCTTAATGGCCCACAACGTTTCTCTTCAATGAGACTGAACTGCTGCATCAGGCGGTAGGGGCCACCGGCGACAATGAGCTTGTTTATAGTGTGTCTGCTGGCTTCTTTTGCTTTCCATTTTGGTCTTTACACAGCGCCTCATTTAGCCCAGGCTGGTCTAAACGCCAGATCTTCGTCTTCGGGCCTCTGGAGTGTTGGGATGACAGGTGTGCACCACCAGTCCGCATCGAGGTTGGAATGAATGCCAACCTAAGTCACATAAGTAACTGAGAGGGCCCTTGGCCAAGTCCTACCCTGTCAATCATCAAACGGCCTCGCCCAGCTCAGTCTCCTGTCCTATCACAGCAGAGGCCTTGGGAACTAAGCCCAAACTACAGATTCTGCCCAATCTTGCTTCAGTCCACCACGGGTCACACCCACTCGCGATACTACCCTTCTTCAGCTCCTTTCCAGCCCGTTTCACTCCAAGCCGCACCCCCAGAACGCCTCAGCCTATCAGCTTCCATGTCCTAAGGGCTACTGAACTACATTTCCCAGAAGGTGTCTGGGCAGCGCCGCACAAACTTCCGGTCAGGAAGATGGCGGCTTCCTAGAGTCCTGATTGACTAGCCGTGGTGTCCAGGCTACAGAGTAGAACCTAGGACTGTGTGAATGCGCGCGAGCTTTGTGTTGCCGTGGTCTAACTTCGACCTGGCTTGCTGCAGCTCCAGGTTCGTTCTGCTTGAGGACTTGGGGGGCTTCGAGAAACGCTCATCCATCGCACGGTCGGCGACTTGGCTTCCTGTGTTTCCCCAGGGACCTGACTGGCGCCGCCTCAGGAAAAAAGGAGCTTTGGGAAGCTTCAACTGTATCTTTTCGGCTCGGCAAACCAAGTCTCCCAGGTGTGGGAGCCACTGGAGGCCTCAATGGGTCAAATGCCCAGTGACCAGGCAACTGGGGTGTGCTTATTGGTCCAATGAAGGGGTACAGTGTTCGTCCTGTGTAAGCAGTGGAAAGCAAAGGATGAACAGCAGTTCGGTTGGTAGAGTGCTCGTGGCTCAGTTGGTAGAGATCTTGCCTAGCCTGCCCTGGGTATCCATCCCTAGCGTCACCTAAAATATGTTCGGTGGTGCCCTCCCGGCACTTGGAGGTGGATACAGAAGTACTAGGCCATCCTAAGCCATGTAGCTTTAGAGTTAGAGCCCAGCCTGGGCCACATGAAGCTGTCACAAACAAAAAAGAAAACGAAAAAGCTGTTACTTACCTCACCTGAGGGTGGTTCCTGGCTACACTGTCTTAGGAGAGCTTTCTGCAGCCATCAGAGACTCCTGTACTGTAAGGGGCTTATGCCCAGCTTCTGGCTTCCTAGTAACCAATGTCTTTACAAACTCTTAAGGCAGGATCCTGGCTTCCACTATCCCCCCTCCATCCAACCACTCGGGAACCATGGAGGTAGCTGAGGCCAACAGCCCCACCGAGGAGGAGGAAGAAGAGGAGGAAGAAGAAGGAGAGGAACCGATATCTGAGCCCAGGCCTCACACTCGCTCCAATCCTGAGGGGGCTGAGGACCGGGCCCTGGGTGCTCAGGCCAATGTGGGCAGCCGCAGTGAGGGCGAGGGTGAAGCAGCTACTGCAGATGATGGTGCGGCCGGTGTCCCAGGAGCCGGGCCTAAGCCCTGGCAAGTACCAGCACCAGCATCTGAGGTCCAGATTCGAACACCAAGGGTCAACTGTCCAGAGAAGGTGGTATGTGGGGGTCTTGGCTGGAGAAGGAGGGGATGGAGGCCCTCAGACAGGCCACTCTTGTCTTATGAGATTCTCTAAGTTGCAACCTTAGTTTTCTACAGGTTCCATGAACATCACACACTTGGTAGCTTAAACGTCACTGAATTTAGAGTCTTGTTTTTATTTTTTTATTTTGTAGTACTTGGACTTCCAGATGTGTTACTAGCGACTCTCCCTCCATTCTAGGCAGAGGCTCCACCCCTGAGTCACACCCCCCAACTCCTCGAGCGCTACAGGCTAGGTCCCTCCCAAGCTGTAATGGCTGTCTGGTTTGGTCCTGTAGTCTCTGTCTTCTCTTTATGTTTCAGATCATCTGTCTGGATCTTTCGGAGGAGATGTCTGTGCCAAAGCTGGAGTCCTTTAATGGGTACTGTGGCATTGAGTTTGGACGTAGGCAACTCAGAATGCATAGGGTCATCCAGGTGTCATGACACTGACACTTCCAGGGTTGTGTCCTAGGCTTCAGTCCACATGTATGACCCCAGCTGGCCTCAAATTGGTGGGGTAGGCCACTGTGTATCTCCTGAAGCTTTGTGTGCCCATGGCAGCTGGGGTAGTAGACGTTACATCTGGACTGGCCTTGGCTCAGGAGCCAGTGGCACACACCTGCCATCATAACACTGGGAGGCAGAGATGGGGAGTCAGGAATTCAAGGTCCACCTTGGCAGTGCAGCTTGGGCTCTACAGCATGTCTGAGGCTAGACCACACTACACAGTGAGTTTGAGGCTAACCTGGTGTGAATTGGTGTTCTGTATAGGAAAGAGACTTCTTAGGGCGGCTCTCAGGCTGTGGTCCATCTGGTCCACCAATGGCTGTCTGCCAGGGAAGATCCCACAATCCACCCGTTGTTCAGTCCATGAGACTGGATGTCTCAGCTGCTCCTTAGCATGCACCACAATCCTACAGAGGTCGGCTCTGACGCCAGTGAAGGGGTAGACTTGCTAGACAGAGCAGAGCAAGGGCAAGCCAGCAAAGTGTCCCTTCTCTCCTGTCCTTTACTGAGGCTGCAGGCAGAGGGCCAGATTAAAGGTGGATCTTCCCACATCAGAGATCCAGACTAAGCCGGGGCAGTGGTGGCACACGCCTTTAATCCCAGCACTTGGGAGGCAGAGGCAGGCAGATTTCTGAGTTCGAGGCCAGCCTGGTCTACAGAGTGAGTTCTAGGACAGCCAGGGCTATACAGAGAAACCTTGTCTCGAAAAACCAAAAAAAAAAAAAAAGTCCCTCACAGGTGTGCCTAGCCAATTGGGTTTTAGTTAATGCCAGATGGTGTCTAGTTGACAACTAACACTGTCACACCTGGCTGTCAGCACCCTGCTGCATTATCTGACCTCTGTCACGTGCCTTCCCTCTCAGTTCTAGGACAAACGCCCTGAATGTGTCTCAGAAGATGGTTGAGATGTTCGTGCGCACAAAGCACAAGGTTGACAAGAGGCACGAGTTTGCACTGGTCGTAGTGAATGACGACTCCGCCTGGGTGAGCTGGGAGTGACAGGGACCCCGAGGGACCGCAGGACTGGGAGCCCCAGCACTGAAGTCCTGCTGTCCCCACAGCTGTCTGGCCTGACCTCGGACCCACGTGAGCTCTGCAGCTGCCTGTACGACCTGGAGACTGCGTCGTGCTCCACTTTCAGTATCCTTGTCGCTGTCCCCAGCCCTGCTTCAGTGACACTGTGGGGTCCCTACAACACAGCCCAAGCTGTGCATCCAAAACCCAGAAAAATTCAGACCCCAGAATCAGTGTCTTCCTGAGAGTAGCATGGCAATGCTTCAGAACCATAACTCCCATTCTCTCTCTCTCTCTCTCTTTCTCCCCCTCCCTCTCTCCTTCCCCCTCTCTCTCCTTCTCCCTCTCTCTCTCCTCCCTCTTTCTCATGTATATGAGTGCTCTATCTGCATGTACACCTGCATACCAAGTATAGATGGTTTTGAACCCTTATGTGGGTGCTGAGAATTGAACTCAGGACCTGTGGAAGAGCAGCCAGTGCTCTTAGCCACTGAGCCATGTCTCTAGCCCTGCTCTGTAATTCTTTATTTTTCAATATTTATTTATTGAGATAGGGTTTCTCTCATTATGCAGCTGTCTCGGAACTCACTCTGGACCAGGCTAGCTTCAGACTCACAGAGATCCATCTGCCTCTGCCTCCCAAGTGCTGGGGTTAAAGTCATGTGCCACAGCCTCACATCAAATATGTAATTAGCATATTTTTTTTTTGTTTTTTTGTTTTTTTTGGTTTTTCGAGACAGGGTTTCTCTGTGTAGCCCAGGCTGTCCTGGAACTCACTCTGTAGACCAGGCTGGCCTCGAACTCAGAAATCCTCCTGCCTCTGCCTCCCAAGTGCTGGGATTAAAGGCGTGCACCACCACCGCCCGGCATAATTAGCATATTTTTGAGACTAATTCTCACGTAGCTGAGGCTGGCCTTGAGTTCACAGTGTAGCATGAGCTTCCATTCGTCTGCCTCCACATCCTAAAATGTTGGAATGACTGTGTGCTAAGCACATCGAGTACACGATACCTGCATGTGTGCTGAGCTATTGCTCTAGTAACTGAGGTACAAGCACTCGAGCAACTAAGCTACAAGTACCCTAGCAACTGAGCCTAAATTCTCAGCAAACTGGGGGACTTTGTCCAGTGAGATCACAAATGGAGTATCCCATGTATGACATTCTAGGTGGAGTCACATTCAAACCCCACCACGGGGAGGTGCTGGGGTGCAGGAGTGTCAGCCTAGAACTCGGAAAGCTGAGGCAAGAGGATTGGAAGTTCCAGGCCAGCCTTAGCTACAAATTTAGACTCTTTCTAAAACACAAAATCAGCAGCAATAACAAGAAAAGGGCAACAACAGAATGCTGCCTGTTACAGGATGCCAAACCCGTAAGCCAGCCAGAACCAGGCTCTGTTGCTGGGTTCCTGTATGGTGGTGGTACAGGTGTCAGGAGTGTGACTGAGCCTGTAGCAAATGCACTCAGGGAGCATGCCACTGGAGGGCCAGTATACAGTTGGTGCCCTCTTAATGGTGATATTTGCCCTAAAAGTCACACTGCCTTTCATCCTGTTGGCCCTAATGTGCAGATGCCTCCCCTCCCCCACCACCTGAATTAAGGAAGCAGAGATGTGGCAGGACAGTGGAGCCCCAGTGGGCCTCCAGGGAGGTGAGGCCAGCATCCCACTTTGTGGTGTGTGAGAAGAAGCAGGTTTAGAGAGGTGCAAGGTGGGGTGGGCTCCCACAGGCTGTTGGTACCCAGGGTCACACAGGCTGTACCCAGAGGTGCCCATCATCTTCCAAGGTCTAGGTCAGGGAATCCCCTGCCTCCAAGCTGGCACCTCGTCCTTAACATCCTCCCAGATTTGGAAGGCCTCTTCAGCCTCATGTGAGTGCTCGTCCACAGTGGGGCATGGCCCTGGGTTCCTTTCCCACCAAGGTGCTGACAGCCACTTAAGGCTGTCCAGGGGGCGGGCTTTGGGATAAGACCTATGTCTAGCCAGGAAGCTTGAATTTGTTTTTCCTTTGAGAATACTTTAAGGAAGTCTTCTAAGTTTTTTCATTATGCATTTACTTTGTGTGTGTGTGTCATGATGCATGTGTGGAGGTCAGAGGGCGATTTATGGGACTGCTCTGCTTGTGCTGGGGGACCCGGCGTTAGCTCAAGTCCCCAGGCTTGGCTGCAGGTGCCTTCAGCCCCGTTTCCCCGCTCTGACTTTTGTTTAGCATGCAGTGCCCCTAGGATCTTGGCCTGAGGAACTTGGCTGAGATGGGGGTGCTAATGTCACATACAGGCCCCCATGTGGGCAGCTCCAGCTGCTGGGAGAGGGGTCCGGGCCAGGGTGGATGGCAGCTGGGTACCGAGTCCTCCCCATTCTGTAGCCAGCAGAAGACTGAGCTGCCAGCCACAGAGAATGTGCAGACCATCCCACCCCCCTACGTCGTGCGTACTATCCTGGTCTACAGCCGCCCACCCTGCCAGCCCCCGTTCTCCCTGACTGAGCCTATGAAGGTGAGCCTGGAGGGAAGGGAGGGAGGGCAGTGGTTAGACATTGAAGGGGACGGGTCAGGATCACAGAGGCTGGGTGAGAGCTCACCCACCTCCCTCTTATCCACTGCAGAAGATGTTCCAATGTCCCTACTTCTTCTTTGACATCATTTACATCCACAATGGCACCGAGGAGAAGGAGGACGACACGAGCTGGAAGGTGAGATGTCCCCACGGAGAACGGAGGGGACATCTTGGCATCTTTGGACATCTGCCTTGGGCTTGCCTCTCTCTGCCATTTAGCTGGTCATTCAGCCATTTAACAACCGTTCCTTACATTTCCACTTTGAGCTGGTGGGAGGACTTGGGAGGCCACTGCTCTGGCAGCCCAGGGAGCAGGCTCAGCCCGGCCACACCATCCCTAGCACCCCGCCCTATTCTTGACGTTACCCAGCTGTACCCTCCTCCTTCACCCCTCCCAGGTTGTTTCTTCACCTATGAACTTGCTGTGTGGCCTTGAGTGGGAGGGGTCTCAAGTCTGTGAGGTTGTTTACGTGACTGTGAGGACCTGAGTTTAAAACCAGGATGGCATGATGGGAGGAGACCTGACTCCTCAACGTTGCCGTCTGACCTCCA
Organism: Grammomys surdaster; assembly: GCF_004785775.1. NCBI lineage: Eukaryota > Metazoa > Chordata > Mammalia > Rodentia > Muridae > Grammomys > Grammomys surdaster. The sequence continues at coordinate 334,178 of NW_021619779.1, read as the reverse complement.
CACTTCTCAGCCCAGGCAGGTGACCACACCGTGACTCCAGTCCCTCACCTTGAGTGAAACACCTGAAAGGCTGAGGCAGGGACTGTGATGTGAGGGTGTCCTGTCTAAGTGGCTCCACTGGAAAGCTGCCAGGCTTCTGGTCTGGTCTCACCATCTTTGCAGCTGTTCACTAGTCTCAGAGATTTCCCTTACTCTGCCAAGGAGGGGACTAGTGCATCTGCTCAGTTCTAGGGACTTCTGAGGCTTCCTGCTCCAGAAGCTTTTCTCCAGGATGGAATGTTTCAATCTCAGGAAACTGATACATAAGAGGCTAGCCTGGGCTACAGAGTGAGCCCTTGTTTGAGAAAAGAGAAAACACTAACCCAGAGAAGAGTCCTCCTGTGGGGAGCTGCCCTTGACCTCCCCTCTGGCTTGAAGCAGGGTCTCTTGTACTCCAGCTGCCCTGGCTGGCCTCTGACTTCAGGACCCTTCCACCCTGCATTGGGAGTGCCTCTGGCTTCAATGCATCCTGCTGCATTGAGCTTGCCGTGGTAGTTTGTGTCCACTGAGCTGCCTCCCGGCACCACAGTGTGCTTGTAGAGTGCTGGAATGACCTCTTGGGTCCTGCTGCTTGGTTGGTGTCAGGGAACGGTGACAGACTGCAATAGTTTGTGGCCTGGTCAACTCTTCTTTACCCCCTCAGAACCCACTCTAGATGACCCTTCCTCTGGGAAGGCTTCCAGGGACAGGGAAGGCCTGTAAGGGCTACCTAATGCTCACCCTAAACAGCTCCGACTGCCTCCCACAGGACATGTTTGCCTTCATGGGCAGCCTGGACACCAAGGGCACCAGCTACAAGTATGAAGTAGCACTCACTGGCCCTGCCCTGGAGCTGCACAACTGCATGGCCAAGCTGCTGGCCCACCCGCTGCAAAGGCCCTGCCAGACCCATGCGAGCTACAGCCTACTGGAGGAGGAGGAGGAGGCCGGCGAGGGGGAAGCTACTGTGTGACCTGTGACATCTCCACACCCTCATTACTGGCCCTCGCTCAATTCCACTTTGTCCACTGTCAGTTCATTCTTTCTGGAACCATTTTTGTCACAGGAATAAAAATCTGAGGCCCTGAGCCTGCCCTTGGTGTCACTTTGGTTCCACTGAGAAACAAGTTGTTCATGAGTCATAGAAAACAAACTGAACAAAGCAGTAGTGTGTGGCTTCAGGCTTATCTGAGTAGCCCTCAGGCTGGTGTTCACTGGACTCTCCAAATTCCTCTTCACCCTTCAGAACCCACTCCAGATGTCCTTTTCTCCAGAAAGTCCTCCCGAAACGGGGAAGATCTATTGTAGGTGGAACTGGTATGGCTGCCATATTTGGGACCTCCTAGATACACAAGAGTCCCAGCTCCAAGTGGAAAGTGGGTTTGGGTGACACCTGTCACACACAATCTCAGTGCCCTGATCTGATTGAACTTGTGTAGCCATGTGGCCTCACTATGAGCAGTCATTGCCTGGGTTTTGGAGTCCTGATGTCCTAGGCCAGGATAGGGACATAGGGTATGCACCCTAGAAGAGGAAGGGAAACCCAGGAGCCCCACAACCCCAGGTCAAGCCAGCATTACATCCTCTCCATCTTCTCCATTCATAGAAAACAAAATGGCAGTGGGTGGGAGTTGGGCTCACATTGATACAGGAGCTGAGACAGGAGGACACCCGTCCTAGGTTAGCAGGGGCCGCCTAGGGAAGCACTGCATCAAACGGAGTATAGAAAATAGGCCAGGGGCCTTTGGTGACTCTGTCATTAAAAGCACAAGATGTTCTTGCACCACCCAGGTTCAGCTCCCACAGGGGGCTCAATTCCACTTTCCAGGGATCCGAAGCTCCCTTTCTGGTCTCCATGGGCACCAGGCACATGTGGAACACAAACATGCAGGCGAAACACCCACACACTTTAGTTAGTTAATTTTAAAAAGTAGGTCAGCTCCACTAAGTGCTTTCTGGCCTCTGCATTTACTGGGCACTTAGTGTTGAGCCCTGCCCTCCCATTTGCAAACAAGGAAAATAAAGCTCTTTATATATATTTTAATTAATTAAATAATTAATTAATTAATTAATTAATTAATGTGTGTGTGCATGCATGTGTGCTTGTGCAGACTCGCAGCCCAGGCACACATGTGGATGTCAACCTGTTCCCTCTTTCCAGTGGGTGGTCCTGGGTATTGAACCCAGGTCACTAGACTTGGCGGCAAGCGTCTTGACCATCTCACTGGCCTTCTCAAAGCTCTTCTCCACAAGGCTACATCCAACTCTGCTGGATTGAAAATGTCCCATGCTGTTCCTCAGAAGTCAGATCCCAGTAAGCGGTCGCCTACGGCGGGATGATGGTAAGTTCTTGAACAGCTTGAGCTGTCAGGGATACCTAGGAGTTTGTTTTGTTAAAGACATGGCTCAGCGGTTAAGAGCACTGATTGCTCTTCCAGAGGTCCTAAGTTCAATTTCCAGTAACCACATGGTGGCTCACAACGATCTGTGATGGGATCTGATGTCCTCTTCTGGTGTGTCTGAAGACAGCTACAGTGTACTCATATAAATAAATAATAAACCTTAAAAAAATAAAAAGGACAAAGAGAGGCTCCGCTCTTTATCCCCAGCTCCACTGGAATTTGCTGTAATCCTCCTGGCATCCCAGATGTGCTCACCAAACCCTGGAGTCCCTCTGGTTTGCTCCGGACAACTGCTCTCTCGTAACCTGGGCTCAGGGTGCAGCCTGTTAATCCCTGTCGGCGTGGGGGCGGAGCCAGAAGCAGAGACGGGCGGGGCTGCGCGTGCGTAGACGGTTGCCGCGCGAATTTGAATTGCAGAGGGCGGTGACTCTTATGGGACATGGCCGATGCCGCTTGCCTGGCCCTGCAGCTGCTAGCAGCACTACGCGACGAGGAGGCGCGGTAAGGGCGGCTGGGTCCGGGTTCCTCCCGACCTTCTGCTCCCCGGGTGGCCAGGAGGGCTGGCGTCTACTGTGCTCGTCCTCCTGCAGGGCTGTGGAGGAGCTGCTGCACCTCGGGGCGGACCCCAACCTGGTGCTAGATGATGGCGCGGCGGCGGTGCACCTGGCGGCCAGAGCGAGCCACCCGCGCGCCCTGCACTGCCTTCGGATGCTGCTGCGCTGGGGCGGGGACCCCAATGTTCGGTGAGGCGCGGCCCGGGTCACTGGGTGCGGTGGGTGTGACGCTGGGACCCTGAGGCGCTGGGCGTCAGGCTGCCGCGTCCTTGGCGCCTGGTCTAGGAGATGGAGATGTCTGTTTCCAAGGTCGGGGACAAGGTGTCGAATACCTGTCATTCAGGCACTCCGGAGTTTGAGGCAGGAGGATGACCGTGAGTTAGAGTCTCAACTTTCTCCTCACCCCCAAGAACCCGAACATGGTAGTGGGCACCTGTCATCCCAGCACGGGGGGAGGCTGAGGCAGGAGGAGCAGTAGTTCAAGGCTAGCCTGGGCTATACGAGACTTCCTAGGAAAGGAACCAACACCGCACACCTCTCCTCTGTCTTTGGGGGTCCCAGGTCCGCGGAGGCGCTGACGCCCGTGCACGTGGCTGCCGCGTGGGGCTGTCAAGGTGCCCTGGAGTTGCTGCTGAGCCAAGGGGGTGACCCCACACTGCGGGACCAGGTCAGTACTCCGCGCAGGCACACATGGGTGGCAGGAGGGTGGACTGAGGGCGCCCCCTGCTGACAGTGACTGCACAGGACGGGCTCAGGCCCTTGGACTGGGCACTACAGCAGCAACACCACAACTGTGTCCGAGTGCTGCGGGAGCTGGACACGCCCACCCGGAAGCCAGATGAGACCTCGGAGCCCACAGGTGAGAGGAGCTAAGGGGGTGTACCGGGCTACCACACTGCTGGGTTCAGTTCTGTATGTACATCTATCATGCCAATCACTGTCCATGGTCTATCTTACTGCTCTCGTAACTATCTTGTCGACTGTCAATCATCGATCACCTATCTCATTTATCGTGTCTATATCGTATCTGTTTATATCTGTTTTATCTGATCACTTATTTATCCATACATTTATACATGTTTATTTGTATTTAGCGAGGTTTCATGTAGCCCAGGGTAGCCTTGAAACCGACACATGCCAAGGACCTGTCTTAGCAGGGTCTCCTGGAGTCTCTGAGGACTCAGAGTTGCACAGACGCAGAGCCGAGCTGGTGATGGAGGCTGTGGAGGTGGCTGTCCAGCCCCAGAGCCCTGTGGCCACCGAAAGCTCGGACTGTAGCAGTGATGCCTCGTTTATCACCGCGATGGAGGACTCTCTGGAGCCCAGGCACTCTGGGGGGACACTGGAGCTTGTGGCCGGCCTGCGGGTAACCCGTGGGGCCGTGCCAGCTGGGAAGGGGGCACCCAATTGCCAGCCACAGGCCATGACACTGACCACAAGGGCCACAGACAAACCCTTACTGCCTGGTGGTGGGGATCTGGGAGCTTTGCGTCCCCGTGGCTAGGTACCCGCCATGTCTGACCTGCAGCTCCTCCAGGCCCTGCGGGCACTGGGCTATAGCCCTGGACCCGTCACGCCTTTCACCCGAGGACACTACCTGCGGTGGCTGCAGGAAGCCCAGGCTAGCCCTGGTGAGTCCTTGGGTAGTGGTATTCGGAGTCTGACTATGCTCCCGGAATTCTGAGGCCCTGGCTGTCAGACTCACACCCCTCACCAGCCTTTGTTCTTGGCCCTGACCCAGTCCCCTCCCCAGCTGATGCAGGGCATAGCCCAGAACTGGCGGAGGCGCTAAGGACAGGCGCCATCCCTGACTGCCAGGTGGATGAGGCAGCCCTGGCTCAGCACTTTCAGCGGCCGGATCCCTCGAGGAAGTGGCGGGAAGGCATTGCAAAGTCTAGTTTTACGTATCTACTTCTCGACCCCAGGTGCGGTGACAGGAAAGCCGGGGCTGAGATTAGAGGGTGACTGTAGGGCAAAGCTCTGTAAGCTCCGTCCTGGTTGGGTGGGGACGGGCTAACCTTGCTGATGGTCTCTGACTCCATATCTTGGTTTATAAGATCAGACTGTGATCAGGTCAGGGTCGGAACATCAAACGCAAAACAACAAAACAAAAAACTCCAAACAGACAGTGGGAATTTGTTTTTGATTCACTGTGTGTACCTAGGGAAGGGGTTAGCCCTTTTGGGTTAGCCCTCTGTTTACTGCCTCCTCCAGAAATGGTGTCACAGGTCAGTTCTAGCTGTGAGTACCCATTTTATGGCTTATAAAACAGAGTGTCCTGGATGTGGGTGTGGTGGCCATTTTCCCTCCTTTCACACTGTATTTTCCGTGCATGTGACCGCATGCATGAGTACACACTGTGGTGCTATATGGAGGTCAGAGGACAACTTGTGGAAGTCGGTTCTCTTCTGTCATGTGGGTCTCAGGGATAGAACTCAGGTGATCTGAGTGGCAGCCAATGCCACCATCCTTGAGCCACACTCTATACTGCAGGCTGACGGAGGACCTGCCTGCCCGGTCCTCTTCCCTCACACTGGCTGAGTGTCTGCAATGCTTCGTGCGAGCCATCTTCTATGTGGGCAAGGGGACCCGTGCCCGGCCACATGCCCACCTCTGGGAAGCCCTTCGCTACCATGACCAGCCAAGGAAACAGGTGGGGTTGAGATGTGTCAGCTACCCTCCAGGCCTGGAAGGAAAGGTGGCTTAGGATTCTAGCTGTGATCCTCCCATACCCCACAGGTCTGTCCCAAGGTCCGCCGGATCTTAGAAATCTGGGATAACTGCCGGGGCATCATCTCTCTGCACTGCTTCCAGCATGTGGTGGCTGTGGAGGCGTACACACGGGAAGCCTGTCTGTTGGATGCCCTAGGTAGGGTCTGGCTTGTAGAACTGAGGTCACAGGAAAGGTATTGGAGCTATGAGCTTCTTTCCCTGTTCCTCACTGTCCATTCATGTATTCATTCACACGTGCACAGTTACTGAGTATCAAGTGTGGTGGTGGAGGGGGTGGGGCAGAGGTCATACTTGTTACTCTAACTCTATTTTAACCAGGTCTCCAGACACTGACCAACCAGAAACAGGGACACTACTATGGAGTGGTTGCCCACTGGCCACCTCCTCGGCGTCGGCGTTTGGGGGTGCACCTGCTACAGCGTGCTCTGCGGATCTTCCTGGCTGAGGGGGAGAGAGAGCTAAGGCCTCAGGACATTCAGGCTCGAGGCTGAATGCTGAGGATGTGACCATGACTCCTGAGCCATCAAGGTGTCTGGGCATCCCAGTGGCAGGTCCCTGACTGTGTCCCCATCTCCAGCTTCAGAGGACAGTGTGTGTGTGTGTGTGTGTGTGTGTGTGTGTGTGTGTTTAAATATGTGACAGTGTATCTTACTCAGGCTTAGTGAAGGTTGGGATACATGGTGCTTCTGGAAGAGTAGTGAGCTCCCCATCGTGGGAGGAAAACAAGCTGAGGAGAGCAGAAGGTATTCTGGAGCACCAGGAGTGTACACCTTTAATCCCAGCACTCAGGAGGCAGAGGCAGGCAGAGCTCTGTGAGTTCAAGACCAGCCTGGTCTACAGAATGAGTTCCAGTGCAGCCAGGGCTTCACAGAGAAGCCATGTCCAAACACAACAAACCCTAAAACAAGACAATACTCTAGAATGCTACTTTGTCTCCATGTCTCATCTTCTGATGCCAGGAAGAGCTTGAGCAGATAATCCAGGTGCACTGGTAGAAGTTCATCACCCCTGCCTTTGGGAAGCTGAGACAGGAGGATTGCTAGTTCGAGGCCAGCCTGGGCATTTCCAAATGAGAATTGATATTTATGTTTGTTGGTGACAGTCCTTTTCCTCTTGGGTGTCCACACACCAAGCGAAGCCTGGGGACCTCGCTGTGCTCTCAGGAGCACATCTTAGATGAAACAGGCTGAAAAGTTCCAAACTGACTGGGGAAGTGTGACTACTGACACACTCACATGTCAGGAGTGTCCCTGCACACTCACATGTCACTGGTGTCCCTGCGCACTGTCTGGGGGAAGTCTGCACACTCACATGTCAGTAGTGTCCCTGCACACTCACATGTCACTGGTGTCCCTGTGCACTGTCTGGGGAAGTCTGCACACAAGTCAGTAGTGTCCCTGGACACTGCCTGGAAGAGTGTGCACACACATGTCACTGGTGTCCCTACACTGTCTTTTGTAAGATGAATCATTTAATATAGTGTTAGTGCATTAATCTGCATTTATTTTATCTGTATTAAGCTGTATTTATTTTATCTTTCATAGTCCCCAGTAACCACACAAAGAAACCAAGAGTTATGTCGAGCCTTCACTACTGGGCAGAGAAGTCATCTCTAAGAACCCTATACTAATCTGATTATCACCCAATTATGGATTCCATGATACTTGCATATTATTATCGTGCTGGCTCTTTGAGCTTCAGGTGATTTTTTAGGGGAGGGAAGTTGGTTTGGTTTTTTAAAGATTTATTATGTATATACAATGCTCTGTCTCCATGTACACCTGCACACCAGAAGAGGGCATCAGATCGCATTACAGATGGTTGCGAGCCACCACCATGTGGTTGCTGGGAATTGAACTCAGGACCTCTTCCAGAGGTCAAGAGCCAGCCCTCTTGACTTCCAAGCTATCTTTCCAGCCCCAGATGTTTTTTTCTCATAGTGTATCTTCTCAGACTCTTGCTGACCTGAGCCTCCCTTTCCCCTGCACCCTCGTCCTCCCTTTCCCCTGCACCCCTGTCCTATTCTCTCTTCTACCAGCCACTGGGTGATCAACATTTATTGACAGCACTGAACGGTAAGCATTGTTTTCACAAACTTGAGACAAGATTCTTGACCTAAGCATTAAAATACTCTGTCAAGATGGAAACAAGGTATGAGGTCATTTGAATGATTGCACAGTCCCTACAGTCTAGCCCCATGCTGTCCTTCAAGGAAGTGCTTATCAGGATCTGCAGCCACACTGGGAAGTCCTACTTGCTGTCTGCCCTTCAGTTCCACCCAGGAGGATGCCCAGGATGGCCTGTCATGCTCTCAAGGTATTCCTGCACTCAGTCAATACCTATTCAGCACCTACAATATGCTCAGAACTTCTCAACCTTGGCTCTGCCGACACTTGGGGTCGGGTCATTGCTGTGGGGGCATCATCTGTGTTGTAGGGTGTTGCACAGCCTCCTTGGGTCCCCATATCCTTCACAGGATGCCAGGGAAGCTCTGCCCTCCTCTCCCAGAAGGCTACCCACCTGTCTTGGGCCATATCTACCTGGAAGCCCCACTGAGAAAGAACAGTCCCAGATGCTCAGGCAAAGGCCAGATAACATGCCCACAGGAAGCATACCCATCCGAGGCCACACTCATGCCAAAGCACGCCGTGCCACAACCAACCACACATACCCCAGAAAACCACATCAAATATAAGGCCTGCTACTCAGAGACACACAACTTATGACCTAACAGAGCCACACCCACAGGGGGTGGCATACGGGCCCCTACGAGGCCAGGCCCATCCAGATGGAGTTTGGGAATCCTGGCTTGATGAGTTTCCAGTTCCACAGGAAACAGCAGCCCTAGACAAATAGGCTGTGAGCTGGGGAGGTGCAGAGACAAGCTGGGGTGGAGGTTGTAGCCGAGCCGCCTTCACCTTATCCTCTGAGACCAGGCTACTCTGGGATCAGGAGCACTGGATAGCTGCCCACGGGCTGGGCCACCTGCTGAAAGAGTCACTTTGACTAAGGTAGGCTTTGAAGGCAGGCTCACCTGTGGGGTTTCCTCTCTTCAAATAAGCAATCCTTGCATCTCAGTTGAAAGACTGGAAGAACCTGCAAAATAGTAAAAAAGGCTGATTTCAAGAGGCATCCAGACCTGAGGCTAAGCAGAACGGGAGATTTAATTTCAAATGCTGTAGAGGAAATGTCAGGGGACAAAGGGATGGATATATTTTTCAAGACACCAGTAAAATATTTATTGCAGTTGCTGCCACTGGGATATCTCCCACTTTGCGCCCAGAGGAGATTTTCCATTTTTTCCATTTTTTCTTTTTTCTTCCTATATTCTCCTTTTAAAAGGTTAGGAGAATGGCTGAGCAGTTGGAAAAGCTGCAGGTGGAAATGGAGAGACTGAGAAATAAAAAAAAAAATGGCCGAAATGGGAAAACAAAGGGGGTCACTCTCTCCCTCTTTCTTAAGGGGTTGCAGAGTTGGCTGTGCAACTGGAGAGATTGGGGATGGAGGTGGAAGCACTTGGGAAGCAAGGAGCACGGAGGAAGAGAACAAAAAGGGTCAGTCCTGGTGACTGAGCAAGAGAGAAACTCTTGCAGCTGACAAAGTGGGAGGACAATCTGATGAAACAACCAATTTCCAGAGAAAGTTAATCTTGAACCAACTGAGCCACCAGAGTGGAAGGAGAAGTGGCCCAGGGTTCCGAGGTCAACACCATGCACTTTCCCAGTAGTCATATGGCCCACACCTGCTAATGGTGTGGAACGAGGTTATGACGAGACAGCTGGTCCCATAGAAATGATAGATCTAAGGTGGTTTTAAAGAGGCCGTGGTTTCATATGGGAGATGCACTTGCCTTATGTGAAACAAATTCTTTTTTTTTTATGTTTTTCTTTTTTTTTATTCTTTTTTTTAAAATTTTTTCTCAAATCATAATTCACACAGGGGTATAAACACAGAAAGGCAGGATGTGGGGAAGGGAATGACACTGGAGTCTGGGTGTTCAGGAGGAATACAGATATCTTCAGAACCGGGTATCCGGCTGGGTGAAGGTTCAGGGGACAAGTCACTATGATTCTGCCTATGACTCACTTGTCCTTATCTAAGTTGGTACTGTCTGCCAAGGCTACCTATTTATAAGGTCTATGGCTACTCAGGCTTATAAATTTCCACAAAAGCTGCCTGTTGACATTAGCTTATAGCCATCTGTTTTAATGTTTTTCCACTGAGACCCAAGACTTGGTGTTAGTATACATGTATGACAGGCCTATTGTTGATTTTAGGCCTATGGCTGATTTTAGGCCTACAGTGTGTAATCAGGGCTGCCCCTGACATCTCCTCCCTTCTCTAAGTATAGAAGGGCTGTGGCAATTCTAAACTTGCGAAGGCGGGGATAGAGGCCTGACCTCCAGTATTTGAAGGGGACCTTGTAATGGCTCCAGTCCCCCTGTCGTTGTCCAGTGAGGCATGAGGGCCATACCCGTCCCGATGTCTTTTTCCTGGAGAGGGGATACTTTTTACATCAACCCCTATGCAGTCAGGCTTGTCCCTCAGGGAACCCAGAGAGATATTTTTATCTTTTATTGATATTCCCTTGCAGTGCTTAGCCTCGCAGCCTAAGCAAGAATTCAGATCGCCTGTCAGAGGGGGTTCTGGGTGGCCCCTCTCTGCTTGGTCTAGGGGTGGAAGTCCCCCCTTTTAGGTTGGGTGGAGATGGGTTTTGGAAACACCCTGTATAAAGTAACAACCTCATCTTGAGTCTCTTGGTCCTCCATAGCTAACTTATGATAATGTATCTGAGTAGGTTTTGCTACCAACTTATTTATCTGTTGTATCACAGAGTTACTCCACCTATTTGAGAGCCAGGGACCAGCAGAAAAAAGCAACAAGAACCCAAATAATGGTCCCAAGATGGAAGGAAATAGGGTTGACAACTTTGGAGAGGCTGCAAATCAATTCTTGTACCAGCATTCATCTGTCTCTTTCTCTCTCTGATTTTTCTTAGGCTTCACTACCTATTTCATGCTCTTTAACCCTCCTTGTCTTGTCTATGTAAAGGCAACCTTCTTCTTTGAGGGTTGTACACAGGCAAGAGCTGTATACAGTCTTTTCTATTGTACTAGAGTAAATCAAGTCCAATAAGGATCTTTGCGATTTTAGGAGGTCTCTTCAGATGGCGAAACGAGGGATTTCTTCAGATTCGTGATCTCAATCTCTAGCTGTTTGATGTTCTTGTCAGTGGCCCTTCAAAGGTCTGAGTAGTATAAGTTCGGAGGCCAGCATCTGGATTAGAACTTCTAACCGCAGACATCACTGGTGATTCATTTTTACCTGGGATGCTGCCTGAGCTCCTGGGAGTCCTCTTTCTCTCAGTTTTCTGGGGTTGGGTACGGAGCTGCCACCTGTGACCTGCTCTATGCTCGGGCCCAGACCGGGAGTCCATGAAACAAATTCTAAATAACGGGCTACTCAAAATAGAATTATTCCCCAAGACTGGAAGGGCTTGGTAACAGCTATACTAGAGACTGGTCCATAGTTGCAAAATGTGGAACTAAATATGCATATATTATAAAAGGATGTGCTAGTATCAGTTGGAAGCCTGCAAAAGTTTTGTGTTGGGGAGGGATACAGATCTGTTTATATCCCCACAGGAAATGAAAAGCTGTGAATACTATCAAGACTGATAAATATTAGGATTGAACAGAAAGTGTCTCCTGAAGACCTTGTCACTGACTGGAAAAGTGTTTTATTCATGGAAAATGTCTCTGTATATAATTTCTCACTACATGCAGCGTGATTAATGGCTTAAAATAGAAGGAGAAAATGTAGTGGCAATTTGGGGACTTTCATTTCTTTAAAAATACTCATTCCCAATACTTGTATCAATACCCAATATCTGTACTCATTCCCAATATCTGTATCTATACCAATACCAGAAACTTCCCAACACCTGAACAATTCCCAACACCTCAACATATATTCAATGCTGGTACTCATGCACTTCTGTAGAACCCAAGTTTTCTTCCCAGTCCCAGGCTGTCTGAATAATGACTCAGACATTACACCCTGCTCTCTTTGAGAGCCGTTTTCTCCCCTGTCTGCTTCTCTCCTAGAATCTTTACTGCTTATCAGATAGTCTACCTTTTTCCTGCCTAAGAGACTCACTAATCAGTTTTAACTGACAAGTTTTGCATCCATGCAATACATTCTGTATAAAATATGTAATTTCAGTTTGGGTTTCTACCCTGCCTTTAACCATTTACTTCCTGTATAAAACACATACACAACCTTTATATTTATAATAAGCCTTAATCAGCACAAGAGCTGGGCAGATATCTATCATCTATGCTATTATGTCTATTTCCCAGCCAAAAAGCCCATTAAATAATTTGTTACATTTCATCTTGGCTGCTCTTAACTCCAATTAGCCAACCCACATGGCCATTATTTTCATTCTTACCCCATGGCAACTTCTCTTCATCTTTTTTTCCCCCTTCTTGTGGTTTTCCTCTAAGCCCAAGCCCAGGAACCCTAAACCCTACCTGTGTCTCTTCTGCCCAGCTATTGGCTGTCAGCATGTTTATTCACGAGTCAGAGATAATCTGGGGGCAAGGTCACATAGCATCACGTGGTTTATGTGCAGTCTTTGGGATCAACCAGTTATTTAGCAGAAGACCAAACCTCAACAATACACAAGAGATTTCTCTACAGTTTCTCCCCTTAGTCCAGTAAAAGTCTCTTGTTCTTACAGTAATAAACTATATACAATAATTACAATTATGAAAGAATTATAAAAATTTTCAGGTAAGAATTAGGTTCATAAAGTCCAGTGCACATGTACTTTTGCAATTTTGGAGAAAGTATTCTATTATCTATTGTATCTTGGTGAGTTTAAAGTTCTGCACCTGGCCGGGCAGTGGTGGCACACGCCTTTAATCCTAGCACTTGGAGGCAAAGGCAGGTGGATTTCTGAGTTCGAGGCCGGCCTGGTCTACAGAGTGAGCTCCAGGACAGCCAGGGCTACACAGAGAAACCCTGTCTCGAAAAACAAACAAACA
>NW_021619779.1:299293-321019 GCF_004785775.1 Grammomys surdaster | reverse complement strand
TTTTTTCTTTTTCTTTTTTTTTTGGTTTTTCAAGATAGGGTTTCTCTGTGTAGCCCTGGCTGTCCTGGAGCTCACTCTGTAGACCAGGCTAGCCTAGAACTCTCGAACTCAGAAATCCGCCTGCCTCTGCCTCCCAATCCTAATCTGCTGGGATTAAAGGCGTGCGCCACCACCGCCCTGCTCTATCTATGTATCTTTCTGCCTGCCTATCTATATAGCACATCTGATCTGAATAGACAAACTACTTGTTTTTAGCTATTTTCTTTCAACCTAACAGCATATTTTACAATAAAATAATCTAGTATCTAATATGACCATGAGTCTGATAGACTAATATCTTGTATTACTTATCTTAAACAGTTTGTAATTGTAGCTTTAAAAAACCCCAAAACTTTTTTTTTTTTTTTTTTGGTTTTTCGAGACAGGGTTTCTCTGTATAGCCCTGGCTGTCCTGGAACTCACTCTGTAGACCAGGCTGGCCTCAAACTCAGAAATCCGCCTGCCTCTGCCTCCCAAGTGCTGGGATTAAAGGCGTGTGCCACCACCGCCCAGCTAAACCCCAAAACTTTACATTGCACTTTTTAAATGAGTTGCATAGGTCCAAAACCTTACCCAAGAGTTGGAACAAAACATACAATATGTTGCAACAAAAATAACCTTTGTTTTATATCAGATAAGATCTATACCAATAGCCGGGCCGTGGTGACACACGCCTTTAATCCCAGCACTTGGGAGGCAGAGGCAGGAGGATTTCTGAGTTCAAGGCCAGACTGGTCTACAGAGTGAGTTCCAGGACAGCCAGGGCTACACAGAGAAACCCTGTCTCAAAAACCAAAAAAAAAAACCCCCAAAAAAACCCCCCCAAAAAAGAGATCTATATCAATGTCAGATTATTGCCTATAAAATGTTCTTCGGTTTAAGAGTAGATTCAATAATCTACCCCTTTTTCTTCCTATTATTCCTATATACTCACTCTTTTCAACCTTTCTTCCCCTACATAAGACAGAAAGAAGGATAGAGAAAAGAAAAGGGAGAAATCCTTGAGTCTAACTTTCTATACCCTGTTTTCTCCATGATCAAGACAACCAACCCCGCTAAATGACAGCAGTCACTCATAACCCATCAAACAGCGAGAACACTGTCCATGCTGCCTTTTGGGAAATGGGGTGTCATGGGTGTCATTCTCTTCAAACTGCTACCTGCTGATTTTGGACATAGTTTTGCTTCTGGGGTTCCAAAGGAAATTGGGAAAATGGTTAAGTCTTAAAGCGAGCTGCTGTCCAGTCTCCATGTGCTGTGAACATGCAGGCTTAAATGAAATCCTGATTGGAACAGTCTGTGAGGCTAGTTTAAGTACACTAGCTGCTCTGAAGTTGTCCTGGAAGCAAGTTTTGATAAAACAACAGTCAAGACAGCTGTGAGGCTTGATCACCTGGGCTACTTGTCTTCATTGCTGTCTGGTGCTTTTACACTGAGAACACAAACGCTCACAATTAATATATACATTTCTGCATTAACGTATGTATGGCTTGTTCTGTGTGCACAAATCAGTTAAAGGTGATTCTCTGCTCAAAGAGCAGAGACATCTGTATAACCAAACTACAATACAAATCTCCATATGGAAATGAGAAATGGCTCAGTGGTTAAGAGCACTGACTGCCCTTCCAGAGGTTCTGAGTTCAATTCCTAGCAACCACATGGTGGCTCACAACATAACCATCTCATAATGAAATCTGATGCCCCCTTCTGGTATGCAGGCGTACATGCAGATATACATTAAATAAATACAACTTTAAAAAAGAAAAGAAAAAAATAAGTTACGTGGACTTTTTAGCCAACAAGATTTACTGACTATGTTTTATGTAGAGGGATCAGCACATGTATTCCTGCCTTGTTGATCTTGCTAATTTCTTTCTTTCTGTCTGTAGCCAATATCTTCAGAGGGTCTCCACTTGTCATATCTGATTTTTATCAACTTGGACAGAATCCACAGTTTTACTTCTTCTCTAGAAACATATACAAAGACTCTTCTGAGCATAAAAACATCCCCTTCCCTCCATCTGGAAGAAAAGACATCCTTAGTGTACAACTGGTGCCCATGATGCTCAGCAGTTGTTTCCAAACTCCAGTGTCTCCCAGCAGCTGGTTTTTGTTCATTAGCATTCAAGGAATTTAAAGTCTATATAGAATTGTGTGATCAGTCACTGGGGGTCTTTGTTACTTATCCCTTCCTGTTTGTCAAGCATCTCTTTTAAGGCATGATTGGCTCTCTTACAACTGGTTGTCCTGTAGAATTGTGGGGGTATACTCCTAATATGCTTTATATTATAATATGCAAAAATTGTTCCATTTTACTAGAAACAAAAGCCACAGCATTGTCAGTCTTAATTTTTATAGAAATCCTCATAATTGCCATAACTTCTACTAAATGCATAATTACAGAATCAGCCTTTTCAGAACTTAAAGCAGATGCCCATTGAAATCCTGACTAATTTAGTTTACCAGTCTCAGTAAAATGAAACATATCCATTTCCCAAATTTCATTTTTTCAAGTACTCCTAGAGTTACTTCCTTCAGGTAATAGTTTGGTTTTTAAAAAACAAGTACAACATTTCCTTACTATTTCCTTGGTTTGTTGCCAAGTGAAAGGAACTCTTTCTTTTTTCTTTTTCTTTTCTTTTTTTTGTTTTTGTTTTGTTTTGTTTTGTTTTGTTTTGAGACAGGGTTTCTCTGTGTAGCCCTAGCTGTCCTGGAACTCACTCTGTAGACCTGGCTGGTCTCGAACTCAGAAATCCACCTGCCTCTGTGTCCCAAGTGCTAAGATTAAAGGTATGTGCCACCACTGCCCGGCTAAAAAAAAACACTTTCTTTAACCTTTGCTTTTAAGATGATGAAATTCTGAAGCACATTTCCTGTCAACAGGAAACTGATCAATAGCTAATCAATTTCATTATTATCTTGTGCTACAGGGCCTGTCAGACCCTCTAGGGATCTGATATGTTGGATGAATTCTATTTCTGATTATTTGTTTTAGCTGAATAAACTGTGAAGTCAATTCTGCATCATCCGGAATAAGTTCATCAGTTTCTATTTGCAAAACAACGCTTCCTGCATAATGAGAGTCAGTTATTTCTATTAAGAGATTCTGAAAACAAACAAACAAAAAATAGCCGGACAGTGGTGGTCCACGCCTTTAATCCCAGCACTTGGGAGGCAGAGGCAGGTGAATTTCTGAGTTCGAGGCCAGCCTGGTCTACAGAGTGAGTTCCAGGACAGCCAGGGCTATACAGAGAAACCCTGTCTCAAAAAACAAAACAAAACAAAACAAAAAAGATATTCTGGAAAAAAAAATCTAATAATACCATAAGAATTGCATATAATTCTGATATTTGAACTTAATCATAAAGACTCTCAACCACATTATTTTTTTATGACTTAATACCTTACCTTTCCTGATTTATTTGCATCAGTGTTAAATGTAGGGGCTTCAGAAATTGTTATCCCCTTTACTATGTGAAGGAGAACCCAATTAGTTCTTTTTATAAACTGAAGTCAATTAGTTTGAAGGTTGTGATGGTTTGTATATGTTTACCCTAGGGAGTGGCACTATTTGGAAGTGTGGCCCTTTTAGAGTAAGTGTGTCACTATGGACATGGGCTTTAAGACCCTAGTCCTAGCTGCCTGGAAGCCAGTATTCTGCTAGCAGCCTTCAGATAAAGAACTATCAGCTTGCACCATGCCTGCCTGTTCCCACCTTGACGATAATGGACTGAACCTCTGAACTCTTAAGCCAGCCCCAATTAAATATTGTCCTTATAAGAGTTGCCTCGGTCATGGTGTCTGTTCACAGCGGTAAAACCCTAACTAAGACAAAAGTTGATAACAGGGACTGGGGTATTGCTGTGATAGCCCTGACAATGCTTTTGTTTGAAGAATGTGGATTTGGGGATTTCAGATTTGGAAAGCAGTGAAATCCTTGAAGTGGGGCTTAATGACCTATCCTAGTAGGAATATGGGAAGACTTTGTTACTGAGAGTGACTTGAACTGTGCAGACCTGGCCCAAGGGGTTTCAGTGGAGAAGAATTTCAGTATGTGCCATATAGACTATTTTTGTCGTATTTTGGTGAAGTATGTGGCTGCTTTTTGCCATTGGCCAAAGAGTCTGCCTGAGGCTAAGGTGAAGAGATTTAGATTAATTTCTTTGAAAAAGGAAGTCTCAAAACAGCCTAATGTAAATTCTGTTGTGTAGTTACTAAAGGTCACTCTTATGAAGAACATTTTAATGAAAAGGAGCAAGCCAAGAAAGGAAAAAATGCAAACCATATGGTTTAAGTATTCAAGGGGCACCAGGAAGTAGAATGGAGCTGAATCCTGTGTTCTAGGAGATAACAGATTAAGGGAGCGGGACTTTGGGGCAAGATCCTACCCAGCTAAATTTAGATCCAGGCAGGATGATACACACCTTTAATCCCAGGAGATAAAGCCAAGCAGATCTCTGAGTTCAAGGCCAGCCTGGGACTGAGCAAGTTCTAGGTGAAGAAAAGTACAGGTGTGGTGGTACACACTTTTAATCCCAGGAGACAGGCATGCAGATCTCTGAGATCAAGGTCAATCTACAGATCAAATCCAGGACAGCCAAGCTTAGGCAGTGAAGGAGTTGGAAAAGAAGAAGCCGGTGATAATGTAATAGAACAAGCAGGCCATGTTCCAGCTCCTGCAAGCAGCAGAACTGGTCACCATCAGCCATGTGGCTCTGGCTTTAGAGTGAAAAATAAAAGGAACTACTGTGACAATTGATGCTGGTTAGCTGGAGCTAAGAAATGAGTGGTGATTAAGAAGAGACCAGCATCACTGAGGGGAAATCTTCTGGGAAGTGTTTTCTGAGAGTACAAAATATCTGTGTTCTAGGAACAGCCAAGGTTGTATCTTGTGCTGCAGCTGTACTTGGTAATATGTAAGAGTCACCCAGGTGGTACTGGTTTTGGAAGTATGAAGTCATTATGGG
This sequence comes from Grammomys surdaster, assembly GCF_004785775.1. Taxonomy (NCBI): domain Eukaryota; kingdom Metazoa; phylum Chordata; class Mammalia; order Rodentia; family Muridae; genus Grammomys; species Grammomys surdaster. Next base: position 316,013 of record NW_021619779.1, on the reverse strand, counting down.
GAGCAGCTGTACCTCCCAGATACAGGAAAGTCCCAGGTCAAAGAACAATGAAAGGGGAAATTGGCAGTTGTCATGGCCCTTCAGTCCTCCACACCCCCCCCCAAGTACTTGGACATCCCTGTTCAAGGAACAGCAACAAGATGTACATTCCCAATTGAATCAACTGAACCTGTACTTGTAGCAGATCAATCAGTTGGAAAATCAATACCAGATTCTGTTATTCTCCTTTTTAACTTACAAACACCCCTTGCAGTTTGGCACATTCCTCCCCCCCCCCCTCCAAATTACATAATGCTAAGGCACAGACACCCCTGCTGTAGGAATTTCAGGTCTCAGTTTAAACTTAAAATTGAAAGAATCTCAGGTTTCGGTTTAAACTCAAAAATTAACTATCCCAGGACACATCCTGGGAAGAGCACATTCCAAAGACTTACACACATTCCAGGGGAAGGGCCCAAGATAAGAGGTAATCAGGAAGCTGGGCCCTTAGCGTAATAAACCTGGGCAAACGGAAGCCAGTTAGCTAACACTCATTGTCATAAAAATAATGTGCAAATCTGAGTCACCTAGAGACTGGACCTGGGAATGGCTGTTGAGGTCAGCCTTTGTGGTGATTGTTTAAGAGATAAAACTGCCCTCATGAACTCTGTATAAAAACTGCTCTCAGCTTTGGCTCAGGGTTCCTCTTGGCTGCGTGCGAGAGAACCCCAGTACACTGGTTATCAACAGTAAACCTCATGTTATTGCATCAAATCCTCTGTCTGTGAGTGTTTCAGAGGGAGGGTGTCCCCCAGTTTAGATCTTAAGAGTCCAATACTGCTAGTGTTTTTTCTTTTATAAACCTCGATACCATGAGCCTCACTGCTGCTCTCTTCCCTTGCTGTGTCAGGGTGGATTGCATGTAGTCTGAGCTTGAGATGGTGAATAAACCCTCTTGTGTTTACATCTGATCCCTAGTCCTTGGTCATCTTCTGGGGGAGGGGGGGTGTCTCACGAATCAGGCATGGCATTGCAGCCTCAGTTTCATTTGATGGCCCAAGACTGAAGGGGTCATGCAAAGAAGTTGAGACTTGGCACCATGAAAAGACCCTATGAGAGGCTATTGGTATTCCAATGGCAATGGAATTCCAGGCCGTAAAGAACCCATTGACTGAATGATTATTAATTGCTGTAAGATCTGTCAACATCTTCCATTTATCATATTTCTTTGTAATGACAAATACAGGAGAGTTCCAAGGGCTGGTAGACTCTTCTATATGTTGAGTTTCCAGTTCAGGATACCAACAGACCTGTTCAAGAAGTGTCACCAAACATGAATCAGCAGAAGTGGCACGAGCCAGCAGAAACAGCCAGGCCTCCACCAAATTGGCATGAGTCAGCAAGAGCAACCAGAACCAGCTAGAATGCCAGAAGACCTTCTCTGCTGTGGCTCTGTCAACTAAGTAAAGATCAGTGAAGACTCAAGACCAACAAAGCATTGCATGGCTACCCATGCAAGCATCCCATAATTGTCAGCATGTGTCCTCTCATGGGTCTGCAAAATATCACATGACACAACCAGAAATTCCTCTTCATAGTGAAGAGGAACTTTGGAACACTTGCCGCCCCCCCCCCCCCGCATGGAAGGGAACCCACCTGCAGGTGGGGAAGGCCCAGAGCACGTAGACACATTCTGCAGGATGGACCAACCCTTGACACCTATAGATAAGGGAGGTCCTTGCCGCCTCATTCCCTAAAGACCAATTAGTTTAAAAGTCACTGTTCTGTCAATCACATTGTGCCTAATGGCTGCTACCCCCAGAGACTGTATAAATGTCTGCTGAACAAGCTGTGCTGGGTCACCTCTCCTTTTGTTACAGGATACAGGGTGGCCCCAGCATGCTGGAACATTAAAAATTCCTCTTGCATTTTGAAGCAATCTCTTGTCTCAGAATGGTTCACTCAGGGGGGTCTCCAGCAAAGTAAGGCTCTGCTTGCTAGAGTCTTACATTTGGCGCATTGGCCGGGGAATTGATCTCCTGTGGGACCGCACTGGAGGGCAGTGAATCAGAGGTCTTGAGCAGGTACTGTGGTTTACTTGTCTGTCTTTTGTCTGCTGTCAAAGTCTGCTGTGCTGTTTGTCAAAGTCTCAACCTGTAAACCCATCTGAACTTTCATGTTGCTTGTAAGCACCTGGGGACTCGGAGAGCACACAGTGTTTGGGCCAGTCAAGAGCAACAGGCAGATGTGCCTTAACGTTGCTACCTCAGGGAGGCTGGAGGACGCTTCAGGTCCCCTGGAAGGGGTTGGGAGGACCCTGCTCCTTTTAGAACCTGTCCGTTTTGGTCCCTGTGTAACCTGGCCAAGTCGCCTGGCTACTGGATTCTTCTGCTGGCGATTTTCCTACCCTTGATTGTCTCTGTGTGTTACGTCTTGATCCACTGTGGCAGGAGCAAGAACTGTCTTGTAGAACCTGGTTTCTGTGTTCCCATGGCAGAGGTGAGCTGTCTGTGTTGATTATCTGTGTGTTGGTTGTCAGTCTCTGGGTTCTTGGATGTTGACTGACATTATTTTGGACTGAATTTACCATGTTAAACATTCTAATTAACTACTAGAGGGAAGTTAGGGAAAGAAGTAACATTACCGGCAGCAGAGGGGAGGAGGAGCCACAGCACGGCCGGCTGCGGCTCCCGCTCCCTGAGCTGCAGCTCCCACTCCCCGAGCTCACCCTGTGGCTGGTGCTGAGGAATCTAAGGGCATCTGCAAAAAGATAAGGTGGGCCCAGCTGGGTAAGCACCTGGTAGAGGAGCAGGGCGACTTCCGAGAGAGAGCCCTGGTGGTGGGACAAAATAGCCCCAGCGGCTTTCCGCCTGCAGCTCACAGGGACCTTGGCCTCTGGCCACTTCCAGTACGAGAACATGGCAGTCCAGGTAGCCCCACGGCTTTTCAAATTATCACCCATTTCAGGTGACACACCAATTTCGGGCAAAAATTCACTAGAAATTTAAGATTATTCACCCGAGAGTTATATTTTTAGTTTTTATTTTAGCACTAAGGGAAGTCACGTGACTCCATTGTGGGACTTTTGAAACAAAGAAGCTACTTGCAGGCAGTCCCCTGCTGTGAGAAACTACAGGCTGCTCTAGGTAGAGAGCCAAATAGATAAAAGTATAAATCAGTTGTGCAAAGATAAGGGCATCTGCAAAAAGACCCAAATCTAAGGGCATCTGCAAAAGATAATAAGATTTTCTGTTTTGTTGTTATATTTTTCCTCTGGAAAAAAGGGTCAATATAAAGGGTTTTCCGGTTACTGACTCAAAGATATGCTGATTTGTTTAGAGATTTATATATTACAGAATATACAGCCTTGGTGAATAAATCTCATCATAAGGCAAGTTGAACCGGCCTGTTTGAACTCCTGACGACCTAGATTTCCAGCTGGATCCAGTTTAGACACAGACATCAGAGGCTTATCAATCATTGGTGTGGCCTTCCTAAGGCCAACTAACTCCCCTATTTACCCTTCCCCCTCCCCCTTTCAGATAACCCCGAGGGGCTGATTAATCTCTTTGAGACTGTCTTAGTGTTCTTCAGGACTGAAAGAGTGAGAGAAGATAATTCAGGAAGCCAGAAAAAATGTCCCCTCAGACACGTTTTTCTTCTGACTAGATCTGACTGAGACTTTAGTGTGGCAGAAGGAAAGGGGCACTTATAATCCTACCACCAGACTCCACTGGCAGGTCTCAAGAGGGTCACATGAAGCCCCACCAATTTTGACGAAGGCACATGAGGTTAAGCAGGGATCAGATGAGCTGCCCACAGCCTTTCTAGAATGGCTCATGGAAGCATTCTGTCAGTACATGCTGTGGTCTTTATAGATCAGGCTAGTTAGTATATATCAGTATATGTCAGTATATATTAGTGCCCTAACAAACCAAAGCTGGGAGCAGGAAATCCCAGGCCTTGGGAAAAGCACCCACAAACGGCAAATGTGTTAGCCCTGAGTGAAGACAGTGATTGGGGTAGATGGGGTGTGGACACCCTCCCCGAGCCCAGGGTAACCATGACAGTGGAGGGGAAACCCACTTAACGCTTGGTAGACACAGGGGCTCAACACTCAGTCCTCCTCCAAGCCGATGGCCCAGTTTCCATGAAAAAAACCTTGGTTCCAAGGAGCCACTGGCACCAAAATGTATTCATGGACTACCCAAAGAACAGTGGACCTAGGGATGGGCCGGGTATCCCATTCATTTATGGTCATCCTAGACTGTTCCTACCCAGATATACTTCCTGCCCAATGGGCCACAACTAATTGGCCCAAAAGGAGAACCCATGGGTGGAGGAAAGACTTCTCAGACCAACCTCTGCCAGGAGCAGAAGCAACCTGCTTTACAGACAGGAACATTTTTCTCCATGCTGGTCAGAGACAAGCTGGTGCTGCTGTGGTGGATGGAGAAAAGGTCATCTGGGCTGAACCTATACCACACACACACACACAAACACACGCACACACACACACACACACCGCACACACACATGCACACACACACACACAAACACACGCGCACACACACACACACACACACACACACACGCACACACACACGCACACAAACACACGCACCCGCCCCGGGTACGTCAGCGTCAGCGCAGAAAGTGGCCTTGGGACTTGGGGCCCGGCAAGAAAATTAGCATCTACATGGATAGCAGGTATCCCTTTGCCACAGCCCATATCTACAGGGCACACCAAGAGAGAGGACTGCTCACATCAGAGGAAATATTGGATCTCTTGGATGCCCTGATGAAGCCGGCAACTGTGAGTACTATTCATTGCCCAGGACGCCAGAAGGGAAGAGACTCAGTGGCCCGAGGCAATAACCAGGCAGATGAAGTGGCTTGAGAAGTGGCTATGCAGGAGCCTATCCCGGTTATGGGGCTGCAAGAGACACTCATTGGGGAATGGGACTAGATTAAGGGATGGCCTCACTTAAAACACACAGAGGATTGCTAGCCACCCTGCCAACTATCTCCTAGAGAAGAAAGGACAATGCCACACATGAGAAGGGAAAACTATACTTCCCAGAAAGCAAGCAAAAGACTTACTAGGCCAAATGCACAGATGGACTCATTTGAGAGATAAGCTCATCCAAGCAATCAAGGGATCTAAGATACTTGATGGACCTCAGGTTTTGGGCCAGAGAGACAGTAGAACAGTGTAAGGTATGTCAGCAAGTGAATGCTTATGCAGACAAGAGTAAACAGGACAAAATACCTAGGGGAGAACAGCCTAGAGTATATTGAGAGGCCAGTTTTGCAGAAGTTAAGCCAGAAAAATATGGATACCCCCTAGTATTTGTAGATACTATCTCTAGATGGGTTGGGGCTTTCCTCACCAAGCAAGAAACAGCTACTGTGGTAACCAAGAAGATATTAGAAGAAATCTTTCCGTGGGTTTGAGTGCCCGAGGTAATTGAATCAGATAACTGTCTTGCTTTTGTTTCTAAGGTAAGTCAGGAATTGTTAGAGATATTGGGGACCATTTGGAAGCTCCATTGTTCGTACTGTCCCCAAAGCTCAGGGCAGGTAGAGAGAGAATGAACAGAATCCTAAAAAGAGACATTAACTAAATTGCCCTTGGAAACTGGCTCTGGCTGGGTGGTGTCCCTTGTCCTGGCCCTGTTCCGAGTCCAGAACACTCTTCCTGTGTGGGACCCCCACTCCCTTGACATCGGCTCTTGACCCACTGCCCAGAAGTGACTTTTCAGGCTGATAAGGATCTTACAGCTTGATTGCAAGCTTTCCAGATCAGCCACCAGGAATTGTGGCCTACACACGAGAGAGCAAAGTGGAAAGGGCCGTTCCTGGTGCTGCTGACCATCCCGACCTCCGTTGAAGTCGATGGAGTAACTGCCTGACTTCACATAACTCAGACCAGCACCTGCACTTGATGCCAACTGGAGAGCAGCCAGATACCTGAGGAACCCCCTCAAGCTCAAGATCACCTGCCATTCTGCAAGGCCAAAGAAACCATTAAATAGCTATGGTGTATCTTCTTTCCCGTGCTGGGCCTCAGAACCCCCAAAACCCTACCAAAGTGACTCAGCAAATACTCTCAGCCACTGGGGATGTGGCTTGGTCCACTACAGTAGAACACCACCTTATGTCTGGCAGCCAGACCTTGTCTTTGATCTCTGTAATTTAGCAGCAGGCCTTTACTCCTGGGATATCCCTTCCCTAGAGACACAGGGGTGGAGATTTCCCAAATGTTGGGGACAAGGGACTTTTGAATCTAAACTGTGTTCCAGAAACAGCCTTAGAGGGTGGGGCTTTGGGTGTGTATACCCAAAGATGAGAAGTGTCCTGTGAGAGACCCCCATACATGTGTGCTCCCGAGATGAGAGAAGCCAGCAGCAGGCCCATCAGTGTATGTGTGTAAAGGGACAGCTACTTTTTCTGTCCTACCTAAGGGTGTAGAAAATTGAGAAGTACATGCTGGAGACCATTCAGGGGGTGGGAGGAAGATAGTTAAAGATTCAATGGCAAAGGTATGGGAGGGACTAGCCTAGAGAGAGAGAGAGATCAAGCCCAAAGATGGTTTGAGTCTTGGTTTAACAACTAACTCCCCTTGGTTTACTACCTTGATTTCTACATTGTTAGAACCACAGATAATTTTGTTCTGTCTCTGACTTTTGGCCCTTGCATTTTAAATCTGCTTAGCTACTTTTATTAAAGATCGCATAGGTGCAGTCAGTTGATGGTCCTGAGACAAAGATATCAAGAGCTAGATACAGAGGACCAGAGGTATAAGCTGCATAACTCTCCAATAGCTTCAAGATTGAAGCATGCACAAAGAAAAGTGGGGAATGAAGAGGAACTTTGGAACACTTGTCTCCCCAGATGGGAGAGGCTAATCATCATTCCTCAGTCAGAGGACACTGGCTGGATTAACAGTCAGAGGAGGAAGGGAGAGGCTGATTAACATTCCTCAGACCACATGGAAGGGAACCACCTGAGCATGTAGACACTCTCTGAAGGACAGACCAACTCTTGCCACCTGCAGACTCTTGCCACCTCCTTCCCTAAAGACCAATCAGTTTAAAAAGTCACTGTTCTGCCAATCACATTGTGCCTAATGGCTGCTACACTTAGAGACTGTATAAATGTCAGCTGAACAAGCTGTGCGAGGGCCGCTTCTCCTTTTGGGGTGCAGGATGACCCCAGCATGCTGGAACATTAAAAATTCCTCTTGCATTTTGCAGCGATCTCTCATCTCTGCATGGTTCCCTCAGGGGGTCTCTGATAAACTAAGGTTCTGCTTGCCAGAGTCTTATAATAGGAGAGTCTGTAACTGTCTCTGATCATGCCTTTTATTTTATTTTATTTTATTTTATTTTATTTTATTTTATTTTATTTTATTTTATTTTACCAGAAACACCTCCTCCCTTACAGCCTGTGTCTAAAATTGGAGGAATGCTGTGTTTCACACTATTGCAAGAGATCTTGTCCCCATAAGTTCATAGCTATATCTGCCAAATATGACCTTAACCTTCCTATTTTTACCTTCTGGTCCTGTACATTTATCCATTTAAGACTTGGTTGTACCCGAGACAATGTCCTAACCCCTGGGAGCTGAGTAGATACCCTTTGAAGTGGCCAAATCGGATTCCAGGAATCTTGTGATATTAAAGTTACCTCTGCCCCAGTATCCACTAATCCTTCAATCTAGATGGTATGCGACTTTAACTTTGGTCTCCCGTCAGAAGGTAACATAGGAAGGCTGTACCTTAGGACTTGCTTGTTTCCCTGGAGCCACTCTATCTCCACAAAATGTTTGTTTGCTTTGAGCAGCTCTGTTTGCCCTATCAGGCCTTGAGTTTTCTAATTGTTTTTCAGAATAATCTTTCCTCAGAAGCCAGGAAACAAATGGGTTATGTTGGTTTTTGTTAGGCCTTGGGCGAAGTCTTTCAGTTACTTTTCCCCAAATTAAGGAATTGCCTTGACTGTCCTTGGATGACCTACATTCATGACTCATGTGACTTATTCCCTCCACAGCTTTTCTTTCTAAGTTTACCCTGCTTTTATGTGCACTGGTATTTTGCCTGCATGTGTGTCTATGTGAAGGTGTCAGATCTTGGAGTTACAAACCAGTTGCAAGCTGCCATGTGGTTGCTGGGATTTGAACCCTGGTCCCCTGGAAGATCAGTCAGTGCCCTTAACCACTGAGCCATGTCTCTAGGCCTCCTTCCGCATCTTTCCACCGTGTCAGCCATTGTAATTGAGGACCAGGACCTAGGACAGATGTCATCAAATCTCTCCAATCTTTTGGAGTTCAATAATTATGTGTGACCCAATTTTTAGTTATCTGCTTGACATGTGGGTGAGTGTAAGCCATAGCTCACTGCTGCTTCCTTACACATTTTTAAATCCTGTGCCTCTATAGGTTGCTATTTAAATTCTTGATGACCCTGCAAGATTTCCTCATCTCCTGCTAATTCCTTAATCAAGGCTTGGAAAATCATTTTAGGTTTCTTAACAGATAGAGACTTGTTGAAGTAATATTTAAATCAGCGGCTCTCAATCTGGTGTGTTCTTAATCAGCCACTATCTTCCTGACTAGACAAGACCTGAGGCTGCCAGCTCAGGCAGACCAGAAGTACCTGCGCTGGAACCCACGAGACAACAACAATAAACAAAATAGGTATTGCCTAAACATAACAACTTCATGACAACTTGTTATGGTGCTTAAAGATAAAGTCAATATAAGGGTAAATGTATTAGCTATGGAAATAATATGAAGTTGATTAGATGGACAATATAATAATGCTCCCCAGTTGTTGAGCTAGATATTAAAAGAAGGCCGCTGGACGGGCCGACTATGTGGCGGCGGCTCTGCTTAGCTCAGGCCACCATGCGCCTAGGCCTGAAGCCAAGTGCTCCGCAGCTAGAAGCGGCCAGCCACCCTGGCCCTGCCACCCACGAGACGCCAATGTCGGAGATAGCTCTGCAAATCTTCCGCACTGTCTCCACATGGTTGGGCTGAGCCCAGACCATCCCGCCATCCATGCAGTACCCGGTAGGAATTAGACTAATGCTTAATGATTAACCAAAGGCTTTATATGTTTGATAATGCTCAATTAACAAGATGCTCACACAACCGGAGGTGTGTCCCAATATCTAACCTAGATATAAGTTGTTATCCAGGACTGTTCCCGATACATGCATGGCCCTCCATTGCTCCTCCATCTCTCCTCTCCAGTTCCTCCTCTTCCTCTCCTTACACTGCCCACCTTAGCTCCTCCCAACTTGTGGGGAAAATATGGCACTACAAATCACCCTTCCTGTTAAAAAAAAAACTTTCTCTCAAAATACAATTAGAGCAGAACTATACCAATTTGTAACAGTAAGGTACAAGATAGACCTACTACCCAGTTCATCATTTTTGTCAACTAAACAGAACCTCTGTCATCTCTCCTAACTAAAAGACTTAGTTCTGAACCTAGCTTAAGTCCTGGCTTTAGAATAAATGTCAGCGGAAAACCATCCTCTCAAATCTGTTCTCTCAAAATAAATAGCCTGGGTTGGCTATGAGACTATAAATCTTCAACCGCGTCAGAAATCCAGAATGACTGAATTAACTGAAGCTATGGGAAGCACAAAGCACAGATTCTATTTATTTATTTATTTATTTATTTATTTTGCCAAAACTTAGCCAATTTATAGAGAGTGTTGATTACCTGAACAGTCCCTTTCTTCAAAACTTTGGAGCATCTGGTTGTCAGCCTTCTGGTCCAGGATCATTTGACAGATATAGTAATGCAGAATTTTTAAGGGCTGATCACTCTATCTCAGCAGATATAATCAGTTGAATATTCTGCATAGTGTGTCCTTTTTCTGGACAGTAATTTGTCTGTAGATGAAAAGAGGCAATTCTTGCCTAGTGGCTGTCTCACCACAACTGGAGTAACTCCAAAGATTCTCAAATAAAATCAATTTAAGACTATATGTGCCTACTCTCGTCTGGCCACCAGCTCTGAGCCTCTGCGTGCAGTGGGCTGGTATCGGGCCCAAGGCGAGCGGGGCAGGTCTGCTAGCCGAGAGTCTCAGTGGCGCATCTCACAGCGAGAATTGAGAGGACTACACAGCAAGGGATAGGCCCAGAATAGCAACCAGAAAACAAAAATCTCATCATGGCCAATATCCACCAGGAAAACGAAGAAATGGAGCAGCCACCGCCCTGTGGGAGGAGGTGAGGGCCACCAGCCTGCTGTAAACAACAACAACCACAACCATAACCACAACCACCCATAACCACAACCACCACAGAAGAGGACAAGCTCGCCGACTTGCCCCTAACTTTCGATGGGCCATTCCCAACAGGCAGATTAATGATGGGTTGGGTGGATGGAGATGATGTGGAAATGTTCATGGAGGAGATGAGAGAGATCTGGAGAGAGCTTAGGGAGCTACAGTTGAGAAACTGTCTGCGTATTCTTTTTTTTTTTTTTTTTTTTTGGTTTGGTTTTTCGAGACAGGGTTTCTCTGTGTAGCCTTGGCTGTCCTGGAACTCACTCTGTAGACCAGGCTAGCCTTGAACCCTCGAACTCAGAGATCCGCCTGCCTCTGCCTCCCAAGTGCTAGGATTAAAGGTGTGCGCCACCACCGCCCGGCCTGTCTGCGTATTCTCATCGGGGAGCTCTCTAATCACCATGACCATCACGATGAATTCTGCCTTATGCCTTGACTTCGGTCATTTCCCCTGAGATTCATTCTGTGATTCCCACTGTATTCCTTTTCCTTGCATTTTCCTGACATGCCTTTAATGACCCGTTTGTGGTAAGCCTTGGGTTATTTCCATGTGCCAGGTTGGGCTTGTATTGCCAGCTTCTAATTGGAGATTGCTTTCCCACGCAGTGTGAGTTTCTGTCAGCAGTACAGTGTTGCCCATTTGCATGGAAAAAATGTAAAGTCAATAAAGCAACTGAAAAGCAAAAAAAAAAAGACTGTAAGTGCCTAATCTTAGGCCTTTCCTATTTTGCCAAGCAGGAAATGAACCCAGAATTCCCAAGGGGCCCATGTTAAATAGAACCCGAGTCTCCTGTGAGGCAATACAACTTTATATCATCTGAATATACCTGATTTACACTATCTTTCTGTTCGGCCCTCTGCCTAGAACAGTTTTTTATTTATGCTATCTATCTGTTTGGCTCTGTACTCCAGAGCAGCTTCCGCTTGTCCACTGCACTCTCTACTCTGGAGTCAGTGACAATTTTCCCTATCCTAGTTCCAAACCGAGGGTGATATAATCCCCATGTGATTCTGACAAATCTGTTTATAAATCTTTCCTAAAAGCAAATAATCCCTATATTGTAACTTTATACTTCAATCAGTAACTGCTCCACAATGGAGGCTTATTTATTTGGCTCTCTTGACTCAGAGAAGCTAAAAATGTATGCCTGTCTAGGCACAGAGCCACAGACAGATTTTCTCTACCTATCTTTGTTCTGAACCACAGGCGAGATTCCCACGTGAATCAGACAAAACTGTTTCTAAATCTATCGTAAAAACAAATAATCTGGGCTGGTGAGATGGCTCAGTGGTTAAGAGCACTGACTGCTCTTCCAGAGGTCATGAGTTCAAATCCCAGCAACCACATGGTGGCTCACAACCATCTGCAATGAGATCTGATGCCCTCTTGTGGGGTGTCTGAAGACAGCTACAGTGTACTTATAATAAATAAATAAATAAAGTTTAAAAAAAAAAAAAAAAAAACCAAAAAATTTTAATTTAAAAAAAAAAAAAAAAAAGAAAAAAAAAAAAAAAAGAAAACAAATAATCTCAATTTTAATTCGCAGTTCAAATCTCTCTGCTCTAGAAATAAGCTACTTTTTTTTTTTTTTGGTTTTTTTTCGAGACAGGGTTTCTCTGTGTAGCCCTGGCTGTCCTGGAACTCACTCTGTAGACCAGGCTGGGTCGATTAGAACTCAGAAATCCGCCTGCCTCTGCCTCCCAAGTGCTGGGATTAAAGGCATGTGCCAGCACCGCTACTACTTTTCTTAACAAAAAGCAATCTGTGTTTCCCCACAGCATGGGAGCTCGGCTGCAGTTTTTTGTTTTTTTGTTTAGTTCCCAAGCTAGGAGTCACTTGACTTATCTCAGCGCTTACTCACTCACTTTCTTCTTTTTAAAAAAAATACAAGTTTTACTCTCAGGTGAAATAGACTTAAATTTCTAGTGAATTCGTGCCAAATGTTGGTTGCCACTTTGTTGTGGCAATATTTTTAAAAATGGTGGCACCCGATCTGTCTTGTATTACAGAGCTGCCATGTTCCCAACTAGGCTAGGCCTTAGGTCGTGAGTATTGTGTTCTCCCTGCTGCCATGGCTCAGGGTGGCTCAGGTGACCAGAGACACCGGCCCTGCCACCCACGAGACACCAGCATGGGAGATGGCTCTACCAATCTTCCAAGCTGTCTCCACACAGTTGGGCTGAGCTCAGACCATCCCACCATCCACATGGTACCGGGTAGAAATAAGACTCTGGCCAGGCAGTGGAGGCATACGCCTTTAATTCCCAGCACTTGGGAGGCAGAGGCAGGAGGATTTCTGAGTTCTAATCGACCCAGCCTGGTCTACAGGGTGAGTTCCAGGACAGCCAGGACTATACAGAGAAACCCTGTCTCAAAAAAGAAAAAAGAAAAAGAAAAAAAAAAAAAAAGACCACAACACTGAATGTTTTCCAGAGATGGTTTATAAAGGCAAAACCCACAATGAGCTCACCGCCTGGTCATCAGCTCTGACTCAAGCTGGCTTGACAAAATAGTTCTACTGACCTTTATTCTGATTGGTCTTAAGTGGAGCTTATGGCTGTGGAATCTCTAAAGAAAACCTCAGACCATAACAGGGTATGTGGTCATCTTTACCCTGCTTTTAAGCCAGCTGTGCAATTTCTGTGTCAGCGACTGCAGAGCTATATGAAAACAGCTTGCAGGCAGGAAACAAGATGGCTACCGTGGTGCTTACGGGAGTGAGCCTGGACAGTAAGAGTGAGCGTCAGTAACAGGAGCTCTGTATTCTAATTCTTAGAACCGTTTAAAATGGCATTGGCCAAACTCCAAAACCGCTGTGTTATTGTGTCTCTCATCTTCATATCCTTTATCTCTTTAAATGTATCCATTTTAAATTATTTTTTAAAGATTTATTTATTTATTATATGTGAGTACACTGTAGCTGTCTTCAGACACATCAGAAGAGGGCATCAGATCTCATTACAGATGGTTGTGAGCCACCATGTGGTTGCTGGGATTTGAACTCAGGACCTCTGGAAGTGCAGTCAGTGCTCTTAACCACTGAGCCATCTCTCCAGTCCAATTTTAAATTATATATATGTGAATTTTAATATCCAGTTAAATTATTTATATGTATAAGTGAATTTTAGTATCCAATCTCCTTCCCTTTTTAGTTTTAAAATGTAATTTTTTTTTTTTTTTTACTTTTTTTGAAATTTAGTGTGCTCAGATTCCTTTTGTAGAGTCTTGCTTGCCTCCCTCTGCTGTTCAGTTCAGGATACTGCAGTAGTTCCTGGTTCTGTTCACAGACGGGTAAATTTCAGAAAAACAAAAAAGAAAAACAAAAAAAAAAAACAAAAATAACCCTGGCATATTCTGTTTTTGGGCTACGCCTCCTGTGGGTGCCGTCTATACCCGGGTAAATCCCTGCTGCGACCTCTCCCCTTTCTAGGAAGATGACACCAGGCCGGGCCAGGCCCTATGCACCAGGGGTTTCACTAGGGTCCTGTTTTGAGCCTCCGCATCCCAGCTCCATGCTCCTGAAGCTAACCCTTCTCCCCAGGACCTGCTGCAAGTTTCTTTCCGGGTCCGGTCCCCTCCAGCCGCCACCGTAGCTGAACTTTGGCCCACAGAAGCGTGTGTGCCAAAGCCCAGAATGCGTTCTAATCCTAAAAGCGACGCCTTTGTCTCTTTTAGCAATGGTCAGGGTGCAGTTTCTGTCCTGGGCTGGCCCTGTTTGTCCAAGAGAGACTGCAAGCTCATGGGCCTCCATCAAGGGCCCCGTAGCACAGCGATGCCGTTCGCTCTCTGCGTTCCACCCAGGACTCTGTGTAACTACTGAATATAAAATTAAAATGTTTGGATTTCAGGCCTTACACGTTGAGTGCCATCTGTGGAATCCGAGTTTTTCCTCTCAGCCCGAGGCTCTCAGAATAATGACTACTCTGAGACTAAAAGTTATATTTACAAACACCTGGCTCCCCAATAGCTCGTACATTAATATTGCATTTACTCTAAGTCCTGTCCCTGGTCCTTAGTTAGCTGCATCCAACCATTCTCCTCTCTCTGCTGACTCCCTCCCCACCTCCCTTCCTCCCAGAACCCTTACTGCCTATCGGATGTCCCACCTTTTATTTCCTGCCTCAGCTACAGGCCAGCTTTAGTTGACAAATGTTGCACCACACAGTACACAGGAGATTTTCTCTGTACTCCCCTCCACCTAAAGCAGCCACTTCCCAATGTTCAATATCTGTAAACATACCAACCAATCTACTCATACACGATATTTCTACTGATATCCACAACCTGTAGCCATTCCAAACATCTGTACAACATCTGTACCTATTCCTGCTACATGTTCCCGCACTATTCACCTGTTCGCATGCTCATTGCCTGTAACATAGTATGCATGCCCGACACATGTACCCAACCCTTACCCGTACCCAGTTCCCCATCCGTTTTCTTTTCTTTTCTTTTCTTTTTTTAAGGTTTCAAGTACTTTATTTCTTTGTTAGTTCTTCAGTCTGCCATAGTTTAACGTGTACATGATTCTTTGACTTGGTATTCACGTATGAGTTAGTTTGAAACAATTCCTTGATTATTGTACCAGCTGACGTGACTATTTATTGATCTCTCCATTCCTGTGGGGTGACTCTGCCAACAGGGGACAGGTTCCACTCTATTCCAGTTTGTGTGGCTGTATATGTCCATGTAGACACACAGAAGATGCCTCCACCTGCTAATATAGCATTTCCATATTTATCATGGAAATTAGGTGTCCTCTTCTGATGGCTCTGCCTTGCCACCACGTGCTGAATGCTTCGAGCTTGGAGCCGGCTTGGTGCGTTTTTGGCCGAGGGCAACATCGTGGAACTGGAGATGCAAGTGTGGCTACTACAGCTGCTGCCTTGGTGCAGATTCACCCCAGCTACCCTTGCCAAGAGTCCCGAAAAACAAAATCCCCCATCCATTTTCATAACAGTACTGCACACATCCTTACAGCCCATACCCTCACAATGTACTTGTACCCATTCACATGACTTGTAACCCAAATCACGTCCTGTAACCGTAAACCCAACCTTTACCCATTTCCACCACCTGTACAAAATACCACCACAGAGGAAGACATTCCAACCACCTGTACCCATTACACAGCCTGTACCCACGCAACCTGTTCCCAAGCCCTACCCCTGCACATGTACCATTCCACCACCTGTACCTATAATGAATACCTGTGCCCATTCCCAACACTTGTACCCGTACATACTACCTGTATCCGATATTCAGCACATTACCCATTTCTATGCCTGTGCTGTACCCATCCCATCATGTGTAACCACACACAAAACAAGTACCTACACCTAATTTCTGTAACTATACCCAATATCTGTATCTATTTATAGCACCTGTACCCATGCCCCCCACATCTACCCACTCCGAATACCCATAGCTGCTCCCACCAGACATACCCATACCCAGTACCTGAATTCCTGCCTGTACCACTACCAAATACTAGTACCTATAGTGATACTGTACCATCATCGGCACATGTGCCCAATACTGTGCTCACACCTGATCTCTGTCCTAGTCTCAACCCCCCCCACACACACACCTCCACCTGTCCCAGCAGGGCTTCTCCTCCTCTGACCTTGTCTGGGGAGCTCAAAACCCCCACCCCCTCCTACAGAAAGTCACAGAGTCTTGCTGAGGTCACAGGCTTAGCTTCCCTTTTGGCAATAAGAACTTGTCCAGCAAGCACTCGGAATTCCTGGAATGCCTCTCCATGCAAATAAGGTGTTTTCTGGTACCCTAAGCTGTAGCCAATGATACTTACCCATCCTAGAAATCCCTACCCTCTTCCCAAAACTATATAGGCTTTGGTTCACCCTGATTAAGGTTGAGCTGCCTCTCTGACGCTGACCCTAGACATAGGTCTGTCGTCATCTCAGTCATACTCATGAGCTATCTAAAACCCTGTTTATTGACTCTGCTCCCTTTGTCCTCATGGGCCAGTAGCCAGTGACCCCGGAGAGAAGGGGGGTCACATGTACTCATGGCAAATACCTGTACTCTTGCCCAGTGCCTGTTCTCATTTCTGCTAACTATACCCTTAAGCCTTACCTGTACCCAATTAATACCTGTATACATTACCACCACCTGTCTCCATGCCAACTACCTGTACCATACCACCCTCCTGTACCCATACCTAATACCTGTACCTATAAATACAGCTGTACCCACATTCAATTCCGGTATACATTCCCACTACCCATGCTCATGTCAAATACTGCATGCATGCCCAATACCTCTACCTGTTCCTGATACCTGTTCCCATGTCCAACACCTGTTTTCATACCCTACACCTGTTCTCAAACTCTACACCTGTTCCCTTACACTATACCTGTTCCTGTACCCGACACCTGTTCCCATACCCAACTGCTGTTTCCATAACCTACA